>NC_066893.1:9549886-9654886 GCF_022985175.1 Labeo rohita
GAACTCCACATTGTGACCGTCTCAGAACGTTATGGGGATGTTACTAAACAACGTCCTTGACACCAGTGGGGACGTTCTGAGGCCGTTTTGGGAACGTCACCTTTCTAAATAAAATATGGTCCCCTAAACGTCCCAAGAACGTGCTGAATGTTCTGTGAAGGTCTTCCAAATAACGTCCTCCAAACCTTTAAAGAACTCCACATTGTGACCGTCTCAGAACGTTATGGGGACGTTACTAAACAACGTCCTTGACACCAGTGGGGACGTTCTGAGGACGTTCTGGGAACGTCACATTTCCAAATAAAATATGGTCCCCTAAACGTCCCAAGAACGTCCTGAATGTTCTGTGAAGGTCCTCCAAATAACGACCCCCAAACCTTTAAAGAACTCCACATCGTGACCGTCTCAGAACGTTATGGGGACGTTACTAGGCAACGTCCTTGACACCAACGGGGACGTTCTAAGGACGTTCTGGGAACGTAAAATTTCTAGCGGGGAAGAGAGCAAGAGCAAATGAACTTGTTAATTATTATGGCAGTGCATCAAAATTCTGTGTCATCAGTTTGCCAAAAAGAACACAGAATGGTTTACGCACCATGGTAGGGAGCAGGTGTACATTTCATTCGTACCAACTAACATTTTAAAAATACGAACATTTTCATGAATTCGAAAATGTGTGTCAGAACGGCTTTATGAACGATTTCCACAAAAATTCGCTCTGGTAGTGTTTCATGAATGAGGCCCATTGTTGGAAAGGGTTCAAATACACAAAAATGCTGAAAAACCTAAGACACCCCAGTGCAGGTGGCATGCACATGATCACAGGGTATAAGGAAACCCTGCTCAACCCCTGCTATTTATTATACATTTACAAACCACCTGAAACATAAACACGTTCTCATAAAACCAGTAATTATATATGAAGAGTTTGGTTCCAAAATGCGATAAACGCCAATTTTTTTTTTTTTTTTTTTTAACAAAATTGAGTTCCTGCCAAAATCAGTATTGTATCTGGTCGGTATTGAAAAGGCAGGTTTTAATTTTACGCAAAATGCGATATCCGCCGTGTTATTCTGTCGTGTTTTCTCCCTGTGTATCTTTCCAAACCGCGACAAACGCCAGTCTCCCTTCTCTGCAAAATGCGATCCATCCGATTTTTAGGGAGTTTGTAAATGAGATACTGATTTTATACAATAAGTTAAATAAACAAGAATAGTTAATAAAAGTTAATATTAAGTGACTAACATTGTCTGACTATAACACTATTGCCTGATTTTGCTCTGTTTCGTCGAAACAAAGTCCGAGCTACTGCGCATCTCCATTCAAACACAGCTGTGTTTCCTTTATGAATGAACATGCGTTTTTATACGGATCTAGTGAGTCAATGAATCAATTACCCATTCATAAAGACAGTCACTTTCTTTATTCCCGAATGAATCAGCCGTTCAGAGGAATCAAATGAATGATATGATTCAGTATATAAAACCGACACCTACTGGCAGTTTTAGTTTAATTTTTTAAGTATCTTCTCTTCAGTTATTTAAATAATTTAATATTTCTATATTCAAAATTTTATACTTAAAACATTAATCTCAACATGAATTTATGAATTTGCATATTGCACGTATGCCACCTCTGAGCCTCATTAAACATATGAAAATACACCTACAAGCCACTTTTGTGCTCTTCTGTGCCACCTCTGTAGTACAATTTATTTTTGTTAATAATGATATCATTTGATTAGAAATGTAAAAAAGCTTATAAAATATATTTTTAAAAAAATTGACATAAAAGATGACATACATTTTAATAAAGTTAAAAAATGCCATCACAAAGGTAAAAACAAAATTTCCCACTAATTCACTTTAAGGAGTCAAATATCACCTCGTATCACCTATCACCTGTATCAGTTTTTCCAGCCTAAAGATGCTATGTGAAAGTTTGAAACAGAAAATAGTGGTTTTCATCTAGCTACTTTCTTGGTAAAGAAAACACATCATCTGCATGGCACAATACTCCCTCAAAGTTCTCAAACATCTGCCACATCCTCCTTTGGAAATGTTCTGGCGCGGATGCAATTCCAAATGGGAGTCTGTTGAAGAAATATCTCCCAAACGGAGTGATGAAGGTTGTTAGGGGACGTGATTCTGGAGTTAAAGGGATTTGCCAAAATCCTGACCGCGCACCTAATTTTGTGAAAACTTTGGCATCTGACATCATTGCCAGTGTTTGGTCAACAGCAGGCAAAATGTGACGCTCTTTCTTCACCGCTGCATTCAATGGTGTGAGATCTACACAGATTCTCAGTTTGTTTTTCGTCGGTTTTGGCACAACTACCATCCCGGAACACCAGGCTGTGGGCTCAGTCACTTTTGATATGACTCCCATACGTTCCATTCTCTCAAGCTCTTCACGCACCTTGTCTCTGAGAGGTAGAGGTACTCTTCGAGGTGTTGACAGTGCATATGGTACCGCCCCTTGTTCCAGCTCTGTGTGGTATGGTTCCTTCAGCTTGCCTAGCCCTTGAAACACAGATGGGTAGAGTGCCTTAAAGTCTGTATCTGTCTGTGTCACCTCGTTGACTCTGTGCACTAGCCTCATGGCTTGTATAGCTGGCAGGCCCAAAAGTGGTTGTGCCAATCCAGCTACAACATATACAGGTTGATCTGTGGATCGGCCCTTTGCACACATTTTGCCCTGGAAGCAGCCTTTTACATCCAGCAAATGTTTACCTGGACCCACTAATCTTTTCAGTGGTTTGTCTAGCTTACCATCTCGCTTCGGGTCGAATACACTCTCTGGTATCGAAGTCACATCCGCGCCTGTGTCTAACTTGAAACTGATGGCGTCTCCATTCAGAGTGACTTTTTCAATCCATGGCTTGGTGGTTTGCGTAGATACTTCACCTAAGAATGCATAGTTCTGAGAATCACTGTCTGACAGCACTTCTGTGACTGTGTATACTGCTTGACCGTTGCGACAAGCCACCGCAAAATGTCCTTTTTTGTGACACTTTCGACATTCTACGTCTTTGGCGGGGCAATCTTTCCATGTGTGTTTTCGTCCTTTACCACATCGGCCACATTCTTTTCCACTTGGCGTGTCAAACTTTTGGTCTTGGTTTCTCTGTTTCCCTGTATATTGGAACTTTTTTCCTCTTCTCATTGTTTTAATTGCGTCCACATTTGTCTTGGGGTCAACTCCGGCAGCACTGTGTATTATTGTCTGTTGTTTCTTAACAGTCTCACTCTGTCTCACTTTTTGTATTGCCTTTGCAAGGGTCAATTCTGAGTCCATTTGCAGCTGTTCAGATAATTTTCTGTCCTTTATCCCGACTACAATTCGGTCTCTTATGAGTTCATCTTTTAGCACCCCAAAGCTACAATGTTCTGCTAACTTGTGCACATCTGTAATGAAGGTTTCTGCACTCTCCCCCTCCTGCTGGCATCTCAAGTTGAACTGTGCTCTTTCAAAAATCACGTTGTGTTTGCCTATGAAGTGTTGCTCCATTGCAGTTTTAACTGAACTGTACTTCTTTTTATCTGCCGCTCAAAGACACTCAAAATATAATCAGCTGCGTCCCCCATTGCATACAGGAGTGCATTTACCTGATATTCTTCGTCTTGGTCTTTTAATCCGGATGCAACATAGAACCTTTCAAATCGTCGGATCCATCTCGGCCATTCACTCGGACTTGAAAAGTCGAACGGTTCGGGCTGCGTTATCTGCACTGACACTGCCATGTCTTTCACTCTTCGCATGTGTGCTGATTCCCTCTCACCGGCTAGTGCAGCTTCACTGGCTCTCTCTCCGCGTTCGTGAGCATGCAAAGGTCACCGTTGTTCTCTGCCGGTATCCTAATCACACACCGTGTCCACATGCGACTGAGGTCATAAGTATATCCGGAGATATGTGTTCTTTGCCACGTTCTGACACCATGTATAAATGATCAGACTGGACGCTGAAGTACTTTCACAACAAAACCTTTTACTGAGTGACAACCGGAACTCATACAGAACCTCCCGCATAGCCTTGTGGGTAATGTAGTCTCTCGCTACAGTTTTGAAATACTGTCTTGAACTAGGTGCAATACCTGCATGCGCACAAGGCGGTTTATGGCACTTATAAGTGTAAATTCTGTGAGAACCTACATCTCAAAACCCTCCATACTAGGCTCACGGTTTTTGAGAAGGAGTCATTCGCTTTTCCCCATCGTACTCGGGAGGCCACTGAGGCACTCCGTTAATCCACGACCTGGGGTTCGGATGTAGAGCTTGAGGTGACTGTGAGCGAGCAGACGGGCCCCGCCCTTTCTCTCCCTCTCTCGCCCAAGCATTCACGCATGACTGCTTATGCCCTTGCCTGGAGGCACGCATTGCGATTTCCATCAGACTAGAGGTCATTTTGTACCCTCGTAGTGTTCGACTCTGAGGATTTCAGGCCTGCTTCAGCCGACGCTCTTCCACCTAGCAGCCTACCCAGAGCTTGTAGACATGTTGCCGAGCGCCACAGAGAAGCTCTCTATTGATAGACCTGAATGCCTCCCAAATCCCAGTCGTCTAAACTCTATGAGCAGTTTCTGAGCAGCCCAATTTTGAGGTCTGCATGGAGAAAGCTCTCCTTTTTCAATGATCTGCATCAGGAGATCTCCAGATCCTGGAAGCAGCCATTCTCCACCCGCCTTACTAATGTGGCAGCCGCTGACTTCACCAATCTAGTAGGTTCTGTGGAGCAGGGCTATACCGCAATTCCAGCAATCAAGGATACGCTGGCTATGCACCTCTCACCATCTTCAGCTCCTTCCTGGAAGTCCCACCCCTGCTTCCATGTAGGACCACTTCCACCCTTCATACTATGGCCATTCTCCAAGCCTACCAGACGGATGTCCTTAAAGGAGAAGTCCACTTCCAAAACAAAGATTCACATATAATGTACTCACCTCCTTGTCATCCAAGATGTTCATGTCTTTCTTTCTTCAGTCATAAAGAAATTATGTGCTTTGAGGAAAACATTTCAGCATTTGGACTGATAATGGACTGATATGGTGCCCCGATTTTGAACTTCCAAAACAGTTTAAATGCGGCTTCAAACAATCCCAAATGCGATTGTAAACGATCCCAGCCGAGAAAAAAGGGTCTTATCTAACAAAACGATCAGTTATTTTCAAAAATAATACAAATTATGTACTCTTTAACGCCAAACGCTCGTCTTGTCTTACTCTGCCTGGACTGTTTTTGTTCCGGTTCATGACAGTTAGGGTATGTCGAAAAATTCCCATCTCATGTTCTCCCTCAACTTCAAAAGGATGTTTGATCTTCTTCGCGTTTTCACTTTGCAAAGACTGGGTTGGTACTTCTGCAGCGATGTAGGATGATTTTGAATTGATTTTTGAAGTTGAGGGAGAAAATACGATTGGAGTTTTTCAACATACCCTAATTGTCTTGAGCCAGAATACACAGAGTTCAGGGAGAGCAAGGAAAGACGACCGTTTGAGATTAAAAAGTATTTAAATTGTATTATTTTAATAAAAATAACCGATCGGTTCACTAGATAAGACCCTTCTTCCTCGGCTGGGATTGTTTACAACCGCATCATTTGAAGCCGCATTTAAACTCCAGAAGTGGTTAAGGAATTCCGCAGAGCCACAGACTTGGCCCTGAAAGCTCAGTGGGCTCTGTGGCTGTAGAGTGCCACCTCTGGGTTAATTTCACAGAGATCTGTGAGAAGGAGAATGTTTATCTTCTTTATGCCCCCATATCTCAGTCTGGGCTGGTTGGGGAGGCAGTCAACTCTGTGGTGGAAAAATGTTGAACTTCCAAGTCCAAGTCAGCTGCCCTTAGGCAGTTTATGCCAAGGAGGGCACGGGAGTCCTCTAACCCATCCTCCTCCTTGTCCAGAGAGCACTTCTTGCCCAGGAAGGAAACCTCCAGTAGGAGCAGCGACCTGGTTCATCCCCCATTGACGGTCTGGGGAGCCCGTGGCCGGCCATTGCCCCACCGGCAACCTTTATTTGCACCATTGGTATTTCTGAAATATTATGTAGTTTTATAGGAGGAGGTTTCATAGACTTGGCAAATTCATTGTTTAGAAGTTTGTACAGACATCTGTTGTGGGCATTCTTGGCAGTTTTTCTGAGGCTTTTAAAAATATAAGTTATATTAGAGATTGACCGATATATCAATATACCGATATTTTCCCGATATTTAAATATTTTACCATAAACGGTTATCGGTTTTGTAATATCGGATTCACCGATAAACGCTGCCATCTTGTGGGTGTTTCGAGAATTACCGGCAGGATCGCCATTTCAGCGCGACTAAGGGGAGACGAGACAACAACAACGGCGGCATGCATAGGTAAAGCACTTGCTTAGCTGTAATTAGTAAACTTTATTTAACATAACAGCCATTAATACACATATTAGATGTGTTACATAAATGCCTGATACGTAGCTAGTTTATGCAGCTTTGGATCTAAGAAATAGGCAATCTCACAGAGTCACGTAAGATAATCCGTCCTAATAAACACGTAAATTTGTCTGAATTAAATAATATACAGCCCATATATGAGCACATGTTGGAAATGAAAGCGCTGAATTTAATTCTCTCTGTGTTGTCTATATGCACATCGTTAGTCTCGTGAAGTCCGGAGTCTGCTAAAATAATCCGTCAAGTCCCAATAAAGACTTATCTTTGCCTGAATTAAATAATACAGCCACGAATAAGCGCATGTTGGAAATAAAAGGGCTTAATTTAATTCTCTCTGTTGTGTATATCATTAATCTCGTGAAGTCGCTTTCATTTTGCTGTTCACTCACCGGGTTGATGCATAGGAAATGTTCCAGCACAGACTTTCCAACAATGATTGTATGAATTTGAGATCCAACTTCTTACACTGAGGACTCAGGGACTCATATGCAACTATTACAGAAGGTTCAAATGCTCACTAATGCTTCAGAAAGAAAAACCAACGCATTAAGGAAAGAAAAAGGAAAGGATAGGAAAGGACGTGACATGTGACATGTGGTGACCCATACTTGGAATTTGTGCTCTGCATTTAACCCATCGAAGTGCACACTTTTACAACCTCAGTTGTATATGTTTCTCTTTTGTTCTGTTTATGTATGCGTTTTGTTGCAGAGGTGGCTGTTCCACGACTGGCTGTTGTCATCATTGAAGGCTGCCTCCTATTGGTGCTGTCAACATGACGAGTGTTTAAAAATCTTCCATTCATCTTCTTCAAGAGCTTCTTTGAACGCTCACTCTTAGACGTTGCCCTTTTGTTTCTTTTTGTTTGTTTATTTTGATTTTGTTTTGTGATTGTATTTTCATTGTATTTGTTTAAAGATTAATGCATCGTTTTTCCTTTTGGAGCATCAGTGAGCATTTGAACCTTCTGTAATAGTTGCATATGAGTCCCTCAGTGTGAAAAATGAACAACTGTCACTAAATTAAACAAAACAAAACAAAAAAAAAACACAGCTGTTAAACATTCAGGTAACAACACAGTATTAAGAATCAAGCGTATGTAAACTTTTGAACAGGGTCATTTTTATAAACTCGATTATTTTCTCTTGTGGACTACAAACGTCTCTGATGTGAAATATCTCAGGTCAGTATTTTGTATGATCCTTCTCATTTTAATAAAATAATTAACATTTTGCACATTCTGCAAGGTGTATATAAACGTTTGACCTCAACTGTATATCGTGATAAAAATTTTGGCCATGACGTCCAGCCCTATTCGTGTGTACGATGGTGTTGTCCAGTGGGACAATGACAGAGATAAGTGATGAAAGTAGACACCCCAGTGCAGGTGGCATGCACATGATCACAGGGCATAAGGAAACCCTGCTCATAAGCTTCTCATATTTATTATAGATTTACAACCCACCTGAAACACAAACATGTCCTCATTAAAACCCATATTTAAACATGTAAATTGAACAATGACCAAGAAATCAACCAAGATAACAATTAAAGGTCAAACCACAACTGATGAGCAGTCCCGTCGCTTTGCAGGATGCATAGCAGGAAAAAAAAGCTGCACCCATTAATAAAATATTGACACAAGTTATTTGAAAAATAAATTCACTCTAACACATGCGTAGGTTTGCTTTTCACGTTGGTGGTGAGAGAGCAGAAAGTTAGAGACTCAGGACACTTCCAAATCTTGTCGCACCACCAGCTACAACCCATCGTCACCAGATCAGCACGCTCCACCCTCTCGCTCCCTCTCCCTGGAATTCTGATTCACGGCACATGCACCACTTCATCAGCAATCACTATAAAGAGTTACCTCTCCTACAGTCTTTTGTCTGGTCTCTTTCTAACGAACTCTACAGACTCCCTACCAGATACGATCCCAAGACCGGGAATTTGTCTTCTATTATCATCGATCTGCCTACCCTTTGTCTGCCTCCGATACACTCCTTTGCAAGAGAGACATTTCCAATATCTAGCTAAGTCTGCATACAACCTGCACATTTATTCCCTCTCAGCGCCGTACCTCTGCTTAATCAACTCTGTTTATACTATTTACCTGTCTGCCTCCTTCTGTTGTGTGACACATCCTAAGCTGGAAGATTGTGTATTGTGTATCTTTCAGCACATTGTTTGCCTTTCTGTGGATTGAATAAAGCTTGTATGCTTTAGAGCATTACAGCATTAAAGATTGTGTTTTCTTTCCGTTTGCTTTGACAAAGACCGTCCGGTATGTGACAACCTTTTAAGCTCAGCTTAAACTATACGATTTTAATCTGATTTTGGCATGATCTACTTGACGTAGGTGCACATGATTTCTTTGGAACAGGTGTGATGACACACTTTTTTTCCACAGACTGGGGACAGAATGTGTACCTATAGATTGTTGAAAAACAGGCCACTAAGCTGGAGTCAGTTCCATTGTAAAAGTCTTTAGCACAAAGGCTGAAATGCCATCTGGGCCTGTAGACTTTAGTTTGTTCGCTTTGAGATGTTCATCCATACAAGTAATAGGACTCTTACTGGTTGGTTATAGCTTTCACTGAATCCCACAGTCTTTTAGAATTTGATGTGGCAAAGCTTTCCTCAATAATGTCTTTTTATCGCCTTCGGGCAACCCGAAGAAGCTGGTTGAGCTCTTGTTGTACAGTTTTTAATTGTAGCTGGTCACACTTAATACACTGCTTTATTTCCGTTGTTATGTACGGCTTATTGTTAGGGTCTTTTTTTGCCACCACATTATCCACGCAGAAAAAAATATTGCTAGTTATTGACTCAGTAGCATAGTCTACATTTGAACTGTGCAAGATGCTCCAGTCAGTGCAAGTTAGTGAAGTCTTGAACAGTCTTGCATGTGCAGTTGTCTGCCACGTAGCACATGGGGGGGCAGTTTTGCCCGCTCTGCCCGTTGGCCAGATTAACTTCTTTTAGGCACTGTGTGCTTGTACCATTACAGGCAGGGCTTCAATAAAAGACCCTCAATAAAAAGCGCTTGAAACAAATGTTTCCTAACCTTTTTATTTATACATTTGATTTTACATTTTGTATGTTTTTACACTAAAAAAAAAAAATAACTTATAGAATTTATTTTAAAAAGTAACTTCAGCTTGGCCAGTTTGAGTAATTTTACTTGATGCAGCGCTTGTTGTTGATGATCATGTTTTTTTTTTCTCGTTGTTGATGACCATGATCATGTTTTCACAAGCAAAACATGATCATGGGCGCGCTTTGCTCATGAGCTGTGTGCTTTTACGTGAAGCTGCGGCTCATCTCGACTGCTTCCCGTTCCGGTCCTTCTACTTCCGGGTACGAGGCCGCTGCGATGTGCGTCGATGGGGAGCAATAGGAAGCAAAGAAGGTTCTGCCGGGTGAAAACCCTGCAAACCTCTCGCTCCTCTCATCCCTCGGTCGAGCTTCCGGATGAGTTTGTTAGTCTGTCTCAGTACAGCTGATTTTCTTATTCGGAGCTCCTAAATGGGCAGTATGGTCAGTGGCAGCATCGCTAGGAGGGTGTGAGCCATTTGAAGCTGATGCTTCAGCTGAGCAAGCCTCTGCGGGGGGTTGTTTCTCAGTTTGAGGCGGACGCTAAAATGGTGGCCATGCTTAAACGGGCAGCCAAGGAGGGGCTGAATAACAGACATCTGAGTAATGACCTTTACACTCGTTTCCAGTGCCTGTTCCCTGGAAGTGCACGAGAAGTTGATGAAATCACGGAAGGCTCGGTTTTCGGCCAGAACGCAATATACCAACTCCTTCTCCTTCACCACCCTTGATGGGGGTCCAGCGAGGGGGTTTACGGAGGTTCCCCAAGCAGAGAGGGTGATTGCGGTGCACTTCCCGCAAAACGCCGCCGTTTGACGGGATCCCCCCAAGGCTCCCGTCCAGGGCCTGTAAGTTCTCTCTGGGCAAAGGCTTACACAGCTTCAGGACAAGCTGCGTCCACCCTGCACGCCATGGCCATCCTGTGAATGTTCAGGCCATGGCGTTATGAGATCTGTATGAGGGTGGTTCGAACCTAGAGCTACAGGAACTGCGTATAACAACTGATTTTGCTCTCTGAGCTAAGAAAGTAGTGGCGCAGGCTTTGGGAAGGACGATGTCCACTTTGTTGGTCCAGGAGCGCCACCTGTGGCTTAACCTGGCAGAAATGCGGGAAGTTAGAAGTCCACTTCTTGAACCCCCATTTCCCAGATCGGTCCATTTGGAGGGGTAGGGTGGTGGACACCTATCTTAGATCTGAGGTTTTTTGAATCGGGCCCTTCACAAGCTCCCGTTCAAAATATTAACCCTTAAACACACATTTCTTCATGTGTCAGGGTTCAAGATTGATTTGGGCATTAGACCTGAAGAACGTGTACTGTCATGTCTTGATCCTTCCAAGACTAGGTCTTCGAGGTCAGGCTCATCAGTACAAGGTTCTCCCTGCGGCCTATCCCTGTCGCCCCGCACCTTCACTAAGGTCACTTAGGCTGCCCTTGCCCCCCTCAGTTATCTCGGTGACTGGCTGTTCCTAGCACACTCACGAGGTTCGGTTTGCACTCTCAGGGATGTGGTTCTCAACCACCTGGCTTGATTGGGACTTCAGGTCATCTAAGAAAGGAGTAAACTCTCCTCAGTACAGGGTTTCTCTTTTCTCTGTGTGGACTCGGTCACTGTGACTTCAAGTCTTTCTTAAGACTGTGCATAGTCAGTGCTGAAGTGCGTGAGAGCACTCAGATTCAGTACAGCGGCTCCCCTTATATGCACCAAGGCTCTTGGGACATATGACATCCTCAGCTGCGGTCACGCTGCTGGACCCAATGCATATGAACCCGCTGTAGCACTGACTTCATACCGAGTCCCGAAATGGGCATGGCGCCCAGGCACACATCGTGTGTACATCACACTTTTGTTGCAAACCTTCAGCCCTTGGGGACGCATTTGTTTCTACGGGAAAGGGTGACCTTGGAACAAGTGTCTAGACGCACTGTTGTCACAACAGTTGCTTCCAAGTCAATCTGGGGCACTGTGTGCAACACTGCTTTGGCGTTCAATTGCTTGGAATTGTTGACAATGCTTCGGGCCCTGAAGAGGTTTCGGTCTTAGTTCAGGGCAAGCATGTGTTAGTCTGCACAGACAACACAGCGACTGTGCCGTACATCGACTATCCAGATGGTGTACGCTCCTTTCGCATAACACAACTGGCCCACCATCTCCTGTTCTGGAGCCAGCACAGCCTCAAGCTTCTGTGTGCCACTCACATTCCGGTCGACAAGTTCGCTCCGAGGTGAGTGGAGGCTCCACTCTCAGATGGTCCAGCTGATTTGGAGTCGGTTCGGCCAGGCACAGGTAGATCTGTTCGTCTCAACAGAATCCACCCATTGGTGGTACGGCCTGACCGAGGCCCCCCCTCAGTACAAATGCATTGGCACACAGCTGACCGAGCGGCTTTCGCAAACAAGCTTATCCCCCAGTAAGCCTTGTTGCACAGACACTGTGCAATGTCAGGAAGGGTACAGATTAGATTCTTCTGGTAGCCCTGTTCAGCCCAACAGAACTTGGTTCTCAGAGCTCGTGCTCCTATCATCAATCCCTTCCTGGCACATCCTTATGAGAAAGAACCTCCTTTCTCAGGGGAAGGACACAATCTGGCACCAGCGCCCAGATCTCTGGAACCTCCTTCTTTGGTCCCTGGATGCGACCAAGAGGTCTCCAGAAACTTTCCACCCGCAGTGGTAAGCACCTTATGCAGGACAGAGCCCCCTCCACTAGGCGGTGGTACCTCCTGGAAATGGCGCAGGTGTTCTTCCTAAGAGAAGAACCCACGGAGATGCGGCATCAAATCTGTGCTAATCTGTGTAGGGAGGGCTCATGCCTTATTGGGACCATGAGCCCTCCCTACATCTATACCCTAACCAATATTTTGATTTATCTTTTCGATTTTTTTTCCTTCATTTTCATTGAAAATAAATGGCTTTCCGATATGATATGAGATTTGAAAAGGGAGTAAAAAAGTTCGCCAGAAGGCAGATTCGAACCTGGGTCGATCGTGTAGAATCAGATAATCAAGATCATTCGAGATAAATAAGATCAATAAACACCTTTGAACTATGGCCGTTGCATGAATCTTGTTTTCTGAGAAACTACATAACATAAAAGTAAGTTTTGTTTGTAGAATCAAGAGCTGGGGTTTCTTTTTCTTCAGTAAAAATGTCTTTAAACTGCAGATTCTTATGTAGCCCTTACTCTGTTTAAATATCACAAATTAGCCATGTCTGTCACTTTCTCATAAACGCAAGGTGTAGTGTGATTGTGTTTCAGTGGGAACAGGCTAAACTGAATAAAGATCAGTTACATTCCTCACATTTAATGCAGATTCAGTGTAGTGAATTTGCTTTCGCCAACCTAGGGAGGCAAAATAGTGTAGTGATGGGTACTCACGTCACAGATGAAGTTATATTTTTTGGATCACGTGTCAGTTAATGTGGTTATGAGTATGTCACATAAGAAAGATTGGTGGGATCTCTAACTTTTAGAACCTCTTACTGTATTATCAACACAAGGAAGACACAAGTGTAATAAAATAAGTTTTATTAACAAAAGATAGACAAGAACAATCAACAATGCTTTACATTTCCAGTTTTCACTGTTTCTAGTCATATTAATGTATTTCCCAAGCAGAATATATAATGTTAAACCTATAAAAATGGTTTTAAAAAGAACATGGCACCATACTTTAATCACTCTAAGTGTTGCAATGACTCACACAATGACCATATTTTTTGCAGTGACTCACCGGTAAAAGTTTAATGAGTGGGTAGATGACATGAAGTGGTTTGACATTAGCTGTACTGAATACTGAAAATAAATGGGAACTCATATCCCACATACAGCGTGAAGTTTGGGGGATTTTATCCACAAAATAATAACAGTATAAAAATAAACATATTTTTACAAATTATTTTATTATTTCACATGCAGTATTTTAACTTAGGAGCTGCAAGCCATAAGATTAACTTGAAGTGATGGCTAAGGTAATCTAAATGACACATGCCCTCTCTCCCAAAGAAGTAACCTACTTGTTTTTTTTTTGTTTGTTTTTTTTTGCTGTGACTTCATTCTTTTGCATATTTAATTGTTGGTTTTTTTTTGTCTTTTCCTTTTTGTTACTTTTTTACTTGTCACAATATGTCTTCTCAGCTTTGCCATCACAGGAATAAATTCCACTTTTAATTATTTTAAAGTAGAAAACTTTATTTTAAATTGTAATATTTCACAGGATTATTTTTAGCTATGTATTTGATCAAAATTTTTTTTTCCATAAAAATCTCACCAACCACAAACTTTTGATAATGATTACTTGATTTACTGCACTTACGGTTAGAAGGATTTTATTACTGCCTTTTCCGCAAAGTGATGGTAATTCTTGCTCTGATCCTGCATAACGTATTAAAACATGTTTGATTTGTTTATTGTGCCGCTGACCTTTGCTTTTATAAAGTTTTCAACTTTTTTGTTTGTTATGAATAAGAAGTAAATTTAATGAATTTAAAGGAAAAGTCCACTTCCAAAACAAAGATTCACATATAATGTACTCACCCCCTTCTCATCCAAGATGTTCATGTCTTTCTTTCTTCAGTCGTAAAGAAATTGTTTTTTGAGGAAAACAGTTCCGCATTTTTCTTCATATAATGGACTGATATGGTGCCCCAATTTTGAACTTCCAAAAGGCAGTTTAAATGTGGCTTCAAACGATCCCAAATGCGGTTGTAAACAATCCCAGCTGAGGAAGAAGGGTCTTATCTAGCGGAACGATTGGTTATTTTCATTAAAAAAATACTATTTATATACTTTTAAATCTCAAACGCTCGTTTTGCCTTTCTCTCCATGAACTCTGTGTATTCCGACTCAAGACAGGTTAGGGTATATCGAAAAACCTTTCCTTAGACCTTAGACCTTTCCAACGATGTATAGTTTGTCATGATTAGATTAGGATTTATTTGTAATATGGTGAAGTAAATTTAGGCATCCCACAGGGGGGACGGTGACAGTTAACCCTTAACTGTTAAACTATACATTGTTGGAAAGGTCTAAGACTCCTAAATAGATATTCACCACGGAAAATGTACATCAAAATCATATTACAAAATGTTTTCATTCATGAATTATAAAAATTTTTAAGTCTGGATAGTGCTTTTTTATGTCTGTGTTCAAAAATGGGAGTGACAGTTAAAGGGTTAATGTTATATGCATAAATGCTTTATGGTTAGGACTTGAATGGAGTGAAAATGTCTTGTAATAAAAGTTTTAATCAGTAAAATTGTAGTATAGCATAATATTTTCTAAATAAATGTAATCGGAGACAATATTATTTTAATACATGTAAAATATTTAAAAAGTATGAAGTCAGTGAAAGTGTTGAAAGCATACATCAAACACAATCATGTGTTGCAGTATTGCAGTTTTAATAAATTGCTACTGAACTTGCCTGGATACAATATTCTGGCAATAATTTGGCAGCACAGTCATAATGAAACACATGTTAACAGTTGGATTTTAAAACCATTTATAGTTTTAACCATTTATAGAGAATTGTGCTATTATTATTATGACCAACTTAGAATGTTTAATAGATTTTGTATTACATTTACATTATTAATAAAAAAAGATTCAAAAATACAATATTTATATTATTAAAATGTACAAATAGGTATTGCACCTGTTATTAAAAACATCATAAAACAATGTCTGATTTTCAGACTGTTAGTGATGATCGACCATAAATAGCTTTGTACCTTAAAAAGGCTTCCATGCATTTGATTGCTACATCGTCTACTTCTGGGTCAAACTTGTTTGCCAAAAGATGGTGTTGCCCCACAATCCATTTCAAGTCCCCAGCTCCATAGACACACACTGCCCGTCTGTGCGTCCCAGTGCATGGTGGGTAGGGAGCCCCATTCTTTAGATCTCCTTCATGGTAGCTCCACTTCACCAGACGAGCAATTGAGTTCATGTCCGATTGCTCATACTTGATGTTTGGAGGATTGGATCCTGGTACCAACGGCATCCGCTGTAATGTAGCCCACATGTGCTCATCTGGACTGTACGTGTCTTTCTCCCATTCCATGAAGTTTTGGATCTCTTTGCTTTTAAAGATGTGCTCCACAAACTCTCTTGAAACCACAAAGTAAGCATTTCCTGAGAACATGGGGGTCTTTATTGGTGGAGGTGACTTTTTAATATTGGTCTTCTTCACAGTGTTTGTAACATTGTAATGATACTGCCAGCGCCCCTTTTTGGACTTTACAGCTTCAGACTCCAAACTGTTCTTTCCGTTCAGGTGTTTTAGAGACTGGACCATTTCTGCATTGGTTTTGATTGGGAAATCAGTGCCACAGGTGTTGAGCAGGTACTTCCACTGAACAGGAGACTTGAGCAGATCCTGCATGCAGTTGATGTCCGCTTGAACTCGAGACCAGGAGGCGTAGATCACACTCTCCAGTTTGCTGGCCACAAACACGTTGGTCAGGCAGGATGTGATGGCTCTTACTGCTTCTTTATAGATCTCGGGAGACTTCTGGTCCACATGAACACAGTACACATTGTGAGGAGTGTAAATGGCTCTCAGGAGCCTTTCAAACATCTCGATCTTCTCATGGATCACCATGGAGTAAGCAATGGGAAAATCTTTCTCCTCTTTACTGAGAGAAACCATCAGAAATCCTCTGTCTCGGATGTAGGATGGACAATCCATGGTTGTGTTGAGGTAGAATGACTCTGATAGCAGAGATTTTCTTTTTTTAGAGGCCAGGAGCTTCCTGAAAATCTGCTTGTCCACTCTATCAATGTCTCCGTGGATAATAGCAGAACAAGCTTGTAGTTCTCCAGTGTCTTGCTTTAGTAATTGATTCAAATCCAGCTCTTCCTTATGAGGACAGTTTGTCCTTCGTCCTAGGTAATTCAGAAAGAATAGGGACACTGATATGATTGAGATGATTTTCAGAATCCTCTGATTTTTAAGCCTCATTTTCAGGTCTTTAAGATTATAACTTTCCAGAAACAACTGCCAAGAGAGTAAACCTGTGAAAGTCAGTTATTAATCAGCCTCTCATGTGGCAAGATAGTAAATCTTATACAAAGGGGAAGGGCTTACCTCCACAATGGCAGTGTTGATATCACTTACCTGGAATGATGATTTGATTAATGATGGAGATGATTTAAAGTAACAAAAAAGTATTGAAATCATGTCCTACACTATGTTTTACAAATGTTGGTCATTTTAACGAAGATGATTGTCTTTTGGTTGTCTGTGGTTACCAGATCTGTAATCTGATATGGGTTTAATGTTCTTTAACTCAAACAGTTTTTATAACCTAATAAAATCCCAGTGTATGAAGTGACATTGTAATCTACTGACTCAGCAGTTCTGAGCTTTTGATGGGGATAATCAAGCAGTTTAAAGCAAAGGTTTGCCATTGCACAAGCTATGGGAGGTGCTAACGGAAAATGGTTCTGGTGTTTATTAAACAGTTGTCATGTTTACATTTTGGTGCCTCTTATCAAAAGGCAAAACAATTGTGGAAGTATAACACAACTAAAATGTTCTTTGTAGAACTGTACTTGTTCTGTTATGTTTAATGTCATTTTTCCACCAAAGACACAGCAAAGCAAGACTTTTAGAGCCTGAAGTGAATCCAGGTTGTTTTCAGTGATCTACACCCCTGATTTAAAACACAAAACCAATAATTAATACTTTGGTAATCTTTAGTGCTAACAGAAACACAGTGATTCTAATGTTGAAGCAGTTCTGTTGAGATGTTAAAGGTTAATGGATTGTATTTGCAGCTGTAAAGTCATCGGTGTTATTGCCATGTACCAGAGGCAGGAGGAACGTTAATGCAAAACAGTTTTAAACGCTACATTGACAATGTGTAGTCAACTGAATTTTGTTTTGATGTCTTTAAAAATGTCACCCCTATACCCCTATAATATTTGACAGGACAGCCGTTTGTAGTGATGTCCGAAACCAGTGGACATTGTTGAGTTCATGCTTTCAGTCCCATATCGCACAGCAATAACAAGTGTACAACCAGTGTAGACTCAACAGCAAGAGAAAACCCATAATAGCCATAAATCTCATCTATACACACACTGCCCGTCTGCACGTCCCAGTGCATGGTGGGTAGGGAGCCCCATTCTTTAGATCTCCTTCATGATAGCTCCACTTCACAAGACGAGCAATTGCGTTGCCATTTCTGCATTGGTTTTGATTGGGAAATCACTTGGGATATCACATCACCTGGAATGATGATTAGATGAATGATGGAAATGATTTAAGTAACAAAAAAGTATTGCGTATCATGTCCTACGCTATGTTTTAAAAATTTTGGTCAAGATGACTGTCTTTTGTGGTTACCAGATCTGTAATCTGATATGGGTTTATTGTTCTATAACTCAAACAGTTTAACAATTAACAATGTTTAACATTAACAATGTGTAGTCAACTACATTTTGTTTCAGTGACTTTAAAGTGCCCCTATTATGCGTTTTCAAATATGATCTTTCATGCAGTGTGTCATGTAGCTGTATGTGAACATAAACTATCTGCAAAGTTGTGAAGCCGACAGTACACGATACATAAAGTTATTGTCTATCAAAAAAAAAGAGTTGACTTATTTGCCTAAACGAGTCGTCAGGATTTCAAATCTTTTTCTGTTACGGCCACACGTCACGAAGTAACAGATTTGCATAATGTCCGCCCACGTTCTACGTCGCGAACAACTTGCCCGCCCATACATTTCCATGGGGTTTACGTCACATGGAAATTTACATGTACATTATACGGAAGACGCTGTATCATACGCTGTGAGTAAAACTTTTATATTCACTTCCAAAAGATGATGAATCTACAAAGATTGTATTTTCTAGCGATCGTTCAAAATAAGTAGTTGTGTATGTTATGTTGTGTAACAACCCTGCACGTGTCATGCTAACCGGCTAAATCACGCTTGTGTAGTTCTGTTGTTCAGCTGTGGACCCACTGTAGTCTGACAATTTGTGATTGATGCAGCTTGACTGTCTGTCTGTCTCATTAGTTGGAGTAATGATAAAGGATGGCGCACGAAGCGGCTTTCACACCGAATATGGAAAGTGCTGTGCTATGAAACCCATTCGTTTCAATGGCTTCCGCCGCGCGAGGACGGCTTGTTTCAGTCTCGACCAAAGCGGACGCGCAGCGGAGCGTGCACGCCGCGGACAAAGTCCAAATGTGTTGTTCAAATAAACTTTTGCCGCTGTGCTCTGAAGGGCTGCACTGAACCCAGCGGCCAGCGCAGCACTTTCCGCGTTCGGTGTGAAAGACGCTTAATGCATCATACAATGTTGAAGTTTACAACATAGGGGTTTGCCCGGTTCGCTTACATAAGCAAATTGCAAGCACTTTCCACGGTAGACCGTGCTAACTTGTCGATCAGCCACTTCAACCGTTTCATCGTCAGACTCTGGCTGGAATTGTTATGGTAAAATCGATGTCATCTTTTCTATGTATTGACAAGTATCCAGGGCTGTCAGTCAGTTATGGCAATGGGCGTTTCGTTTTCCGACACGCTGTACGCTGTAGACCAATCATAAAGGACTGCGCCATCTGACCAATCACAGCAGTGAGGACTCACGGAAAGGAGCGGTTTAGGGAGAGTGATTCTTCGAACTGCTTCGCACGAGTCGTTTAGGAATCATTTAGAATTGGGTAAAATTAAATCTATTTTTGGAAAAAACTGAAGTGTTTTTTGACCTTGCATACATGTAAACCTGTTTTGGGAGTCTATTAAAACAATATTAGCAACCTTTAAAATGGCATAATAGGGGCACTTTAAAAAAAATCAGGATAACAAGGTTATTCACCGGTAGTGATTTCAAAACATAATCATTGGTGTTATGTGTCTTAAATCACCCCTATACCCCTATAATATTTAACGGGACAGCCATTTGTAGTGATGTCCGAAACCGGTGGACATTGTTGAGTTCATGCTTTCAGTCCCATATTGCACAGCAATAACAAGTGTACAACCAGTGTAGACTCAACAGCAAGAGAATACCCATAATAGCCATAAATCTCATCTAAAGTCTAATAACCTCATTAGGGTTTTCATAGAACTATTGGCGGAAGTTTTCAAGCTTTAACAAGCTTTTTGGCTTGTTCACGCTGCAGGAGTTAGGAGCTTATTTAGTTCTAGGAATTCCGTTTGGGGTAACTACATTAGTTCCTACTTCAGAGTAGGGTCTAAAACAGTTCTGTGAACTACCTGCTAAGCTGATTGGCCAAATGCATAAGAAACACTGGCTACCCAGCATTTTGAAAAGCCATGTAAAAATATTTACTCCACGAACATGGAAAACTGCAATAATGGCATTTAGTTAACTGTGATCTGCAGTGTTGTGTTCTTTTCTCAGCCTCAATGATATGTAAGACTGCAAACTGTCATGGGAAATTTAGTCAGATTTGAACGCTTTTTAATCGCGTATCTCTGCTATCAAAAAACCCATGACACACAACAAATATAGCTCCAATTACAGCATCTTCCATTTACCCACTGTTGACGCTTGGAAATGCCTTGAATAAAGACGGAGTTGTCAGCTGCTTCAGAGATCCTGCTGCCGGTGTGAATGCAGCCAGGTAAATTTGTCCGAGGGGAACATTGGCTCTTTAGAAACCACCATGCTGGCTAGTTCCTAGAACTGAGTTCCTAGAACTATGCGGTGCGATAGCCCCTATTAAAAATGTGATGCATAAATAAAGTAGTCACAGAGGTCTGCCATACCAAAAGCCGCTTTTGGAGTAACTCTAGCATTGGACAAACCGAGCAGTGGACTGATTCTAAACAGCACTATTCAAACCACAAGGCAAAGAGATGGCACTTAAGAGGGACCTGAGAGGGACCCACTACTAGATTCTGGTCTTGAGACCATCTTGAATGCTAGAGCACCCTCCACAGGAAGAATCTAGTAGTGGGTCCCTCTCAGAGGCCAAACCCACAGTTGGTCGGAGCCTTCCAGAAGAGATACTAGGTCCAAGAGCCACACTCAGGTTGTTCAAAACAGAGCTATGAGCAACAGATCTGGGGCCCTATAAAGCTGAATAAGACAGCGTCGCAGGACTGAGCTAAATATGGCTCCCCTGAGTCAGATGAAGATGTGATGCTGTTTCCAGGGTCCTGTATGCTGTTTTTCGATATGATATTGTTTCATTGCCCAGCCCTAGTAAAATCTGTTATAGAGTTCAACAGTATTTTTTAGAAGACTTTATAGTCTTTTTACTTGTTTATACTCTGTTAGGTTGTGTTGTAACATCTCCCAATAAGCAGGTTAAACATGCATTTTTATGTGACAGTGTCACAATGTATTGCTAAACTGCGTATGCATACATTTTAATCACAGATATGGTTGTCCTACACAAGAAAAGTTGCAAAATGTCTCAGACAATGAACATGACACTATTTTAGAAGTAAAATCTGTTATCTTCATAAAGAGCTATATAGGGCAATAGCATGCATTTTAGCACACTGAAATGTTATATAGACCAGTCAGCAAACAGAACCAGATTTGTTTGTAATAGCACTTTGTGATCAAACAAGGACCACAGGCCAAATTTATAAGAAAGAAGACATGTTGGTATGATGGAAGCTCCTGTACAGGACTTGCAGCTGGTGTGGCACTGTCTGCAGCTGTGCCCGCTCTCAGAAAAGTGCTGTGGACATTGATCCACACACCGTCTGGTGTCCTGCAGGTCCAGCAGAGGAGGTGTGCACAACCTATAGGCGTCTGGCCAGGTAGGGTAGGGTAGGAGGGTAGGAGTTATAGATATTCAGACTTTTTTTTGCAGCTATATTCCCTCACATGCATTAGGGTGCAATGTACTTTTTGTTTTGACACATTCCTCCCATGACCGTCAATAAAAATTTTCTGTGACTTGTGCCACAGTAGACCTGTCAGTTCAGATCAGATGGGATAAACTTCACTGTCCTCATGCATTCATGAGAGAGCAGATGAAGGTAGCCTGGTGCACAGCTCAGACAGTCTCTGGAAGACGCCCCAGTACAGGTCGCACACACATTGACATTCACATCCTCACAGGGCATACAGAAACCCAGCTCTACCCTGTCAGCCTCTTCACAGGCACTGTAAGTTCCTGCAGGACATTTGCGCACACACGAACCGTCTAGAACACAAACATGTTTGTACTTTAAGTATACTCGCATAACACTTTAAATAATCATTAAAAATCACAATGTCATAATTTTCTTAATAGTAGAAGTATACAAATGAAATGCACTAAAAAAAATTAAGGTCATTCGTATTCTGGAGGTCTGGCAGTCAGGGTCCTTTGCAGGACTGGCAAAGCCAATAACATGCTTGGCAATTTGCTTGGTTGTTTCCCCTGGTAACTCCACACATCTTGGTGTCCGGATCCAGAACCAGACCCTTTTCAGCATGCAGACAATGAGTGGGCCCAGGATCCTCAGAGTATGTACAGGTCCAGTTCTATGGAGCCAAATATAGAAAATATATAAATAATCAGCTCCAATTAGCAATTTGCAGATCCAAGCGCACAAATCAGCTTACGACAGGGTTCCACCCAGCTCTCCTGAGTCTCCTACGTCTCCTATGTCTTCTAACTCTCCTACGCTCCTGAGTCTCCAGTGGTTTAGCCCAGCACAAAGCTTCTCAGCCCTGCCTCCGCTGGTTCCTGCCAGCCCCTCAGCTCACCCTCAGTCAGCGCCATCTGGGCACTTTGTCTCGCCTCAGGTCTTCCAGTCTCCAGCTCTGCCTTGGCGTGAAGACCTGTCTCCACCTCCATCGGCTTTCTTTCATTGTTTTTCTGGATACCCATCTCTGCCTCTGTTGCATGAGCCATCAGCTCCAACGTGGCCTTCACCCTGGCTCCATGACTGCTCGGCTCCATCTGGGTCTTCTCCTCCAGAAACTCCCTTGTCCCATGGTGTTGTCTAGGCCTTCTACACCATGGCTTCTCCCTCCTTCGACTCCACCATGGGCCTCAGTCCTGGCTGTGCTCTGGCTTACCACCTGGCTCCTCCTACTCTTGGCCCAACCCAGGCTCCTCCCACCATCAGCTCCACCCTGGTCGTTCCACCCATTTTCTCTCATGGTTTCCTGGCCTCCACCTGTCCTACGATCTTCCATTGTTCCATTGTTTCTCTCTGTTTTAGGTAACTGATTAGTTTCCACCAGTTTCTGTTTCTGTTACTGCACAACCTGGTAAAGGTTGTAAGTGTGCCAAATACACTCCTTTCAGGTTCAAACAAGTTTTGAAAAGTTTTTTTTCGATCTTGGCTCTACATGACGTCATGAAGTGTGAAATTCCTTGTGTGGTCACACGTGCACATGTAATGGAGGCCAGTGGTAGGTGCTGTGCAGGTAAACCTCACTTCCCTGATCGCAAGAGGCGAACTAGCGACTGACGCTAGTGGCTGCAATCTTTAGCCTCCTTGTTAGTGCGCCCACCTCCCATGCCGGAGACCCGGGTTCAAGTACCACTTGGAGCAGGTGCGAGTAGGACCCGGGGGTGGGCGTTACACACACCGACCAGAGTGAGAGCAAGATCACGCCCATCATCGTGCTTTGTTCAGCAACACTGCACAAGACCAAAAAAGTGTGGTTTTGGTTGTGAGGGAAAGATAACCTTGTTTAGCTTTCAAAAGAACCCAGCCTTATGTGAACAGTGGACCGTCATTTTGGCGATGAATGTTTTATAAACAAGGCCCAGTTCGATGCTGGATTTGCACATTGTTTGATACTGATAGAGCGTTCCCATTGATAGGATCCCGGTCATGATTCAGAACTGCAGGCGGTAAGTGAAACTGCATCAGATTTGTGTTTTGTTAGCAGTCGGTGTGCAAGTGCTCGTGAATTTTTAGCTCCGCCCATGGCACACTTCAAGGAGCTCGGCTGTTTTCGGAAAGAATCATAAACCTGTATCCTTTTATAAATTTGATAAAACTAAAGACTTTTTGGAGATATGAAGGATGCAATACTACTCTGTAGATAGATGATTTTGGGCAAAACTGTGTGTATTACGCCCCCTTTATATATTAAATAAATACTGCGCCATTGACTTTAGACCACATTTTAGTTGATCAATGGCACAATTATTTTCAGTTTCCTCAGAATAGCAACACACCTTGTTTTTTTAGACTAGCACGAACAAATGCATTTGCTATTTAAACAATGTGGCGCTGGACATGAAAATGATAACTGCGTCGGGCAGAAAATCCTTGTGTCACACCTTTTCATAAATGAGGCCCAATATGTTCACATTTATACAACTTGTGGACAAACTTATTAATGCCAGAAAATAAAGGCATACTTCACACAAACTGAGCATAAAGAGTATGCTCTGTTAGAAAAATCTGGTTGTGTGCATTATGCTGGTAATGTTCACATCACGCACTGAACTTATACCCTATGTAGACTACACATGAAAACTAAAGTATACAGTAGGCTTAAAGCCCCACCTAAAGCAGATGCGCTCGCATAGAGGACAGCAGTCTGCACACGCTGTCTTTTGCTCTAACATGTATCCAGGAAAAAAAATATAGCAAGATAAACTTCCAAACAGAGGTGCGAAGATTAAGCAGGCAAATATCTTATTTATTTAGTAAATTCTTTTGAAGCAGGGACTCATTAAAAAGTTGATTTAAAATCTTATCAGGTGGGAGGGAAAGAGAAGCTAACCAATATGTTACCGGTAGCACATGTGATGCAATTCTGAGCCTTGCGACTGTAAAATGCCAGGCAGGATCTATCACAGTAATGGCAAATGTGAAAAAAAGACATGGTTATTCTGTTCAACTGCTATAAAACAATAAAAATGACAAAAGTGGATGGCAGATGATTTCCAACATGTAGCTCTAAATATAAAGTTAAACCATAATAATTTAAAATTTGGTATATTCAAATAAAATGTTAAAAACTTTCATTCAGTATATTTAGTAAAATAACCTTTCAGCCGACTAAAAACATCTTAAATTATATCTCAAATTTTCAGTATGAAACATTTTGAAAATCCCTTATAAATTACAGGGCATAAATCATCAGTGTTTAAAGTGTTTTACTAACAGATGTCCAGCAGAGGACAATATTACACCAACTATAACAAACAAAATCTATGACAAAACAGAAAGTTTGCAACAGAGGTAGAATTTATCCTTTTTTTATTGTTCTTTTTGTTAAATGGCAGGAGTTCTTTCTCACCATCAACACATTGGCCTTCTGGGCAGCTGATCACCAGGCACTTCCTGTAAACTGGGTGGTTCCAGCCACTGCATCCCTCACAGTCTCTCACTCCAGGGCCATGGCAGGTCAGACAGGAGCTGTGACAGCGCCACCCTCTGGAGTCTTTAAACGTGTCTGCTGGGCACTCCTTCATACAGGTTCCATCTTTTTCATGCAACATGTCTTGTTTTTTATCCTCTATTGTTAGTTTAGTGTTGTGATTTTTACAGTAGTTTAACCAAAGACAGACATGAACAATAAGTAAATGTTTTTTACAGAATGTGGCATGAACTATCATTTAAAAGTTTGGGGTCAATAAGATTTGATTGATTGATTGAATACTTTTGGTAACACTTTACAATAAGCTTTTGTTTGTTTGTTTCATTTCTAACATTACTTAATGGTCATTGTTAGTTTTTTAACTCAGGTCCACTAAATAAATTATATAAATGCAACTTTTGATTTCAATAATGTATTAGTAAATGTCCAACTTAACACTAAGATTAAAGAAGTCCACTTTCAAAACAAAGATTCACATATAATGTACTCACCCCCATGTCATCCAAGATGTTCATGTCTGTCTTTCTTCAGTCGTAAGGAAATTATGTTTTTTTGAGGAAAACATTTCAGCATTTTTCTCCAAATAATGGACTGATATGGTGCCCCGTTTTTGAACTTCCAAAAGGCAGTTTAAATGAAGCTTCAAACGATCCCAAATGTGGTTGTAAAATACAGTATAAATACTTTTTAATCTCAAACGCTTATCTTGTCTTGCTCTCCCTGAACTCTGTGTATACCCTACCTGTATTCGAAATACCCTAACTGTCATGAACCAGGAATAAAACAGTACAGGCAGAGTAAGACAAGATGAGCATTTGACATTAAAAAGTATATAAATTGTATTATTTTTATTAAAATAACGATCGCTACGCTAGACAAGACCCTTCTTTCTCGGCTGGGATCGTTTACAACCACATTTGGGATCATTTGAAGCTGCATTTAAACTGCATTTTGGGAAGTTCAAAATCGGGGCACCGTAACAGTCCATTATATGGAGAAAAATCCTGAAATGTTTTCCTCAAAAAACACATTTTTTTTAATTTTTTGACTGAAGAAAGAAAGACATGAACATCTTGGATGGCAAGGGGGTGAGTACATTATATGTGAATATTTGTTTTAGAAGTGGACTTCACCTTTAATAAATGCTTTAAATGTACTGTATTTTTTTTATTGTTAGTTAATGTTTACTAATGTAGTTAACTACTGTTAACAAACGGAAAACTATTGTAAGATGTGAAATTATTTCCTCATGAATTCAAAGTCCAGGAACCCTGACAAAAACAGATGCCATGCAACAAAACAATAAAACTAATCTGGAGAAGAGATCTTCAAAGAGGGCAAACAACACCACCCCTATTGCTTATTTACAACCCCCTTCCTCCCTTACTTTTGTGTTTTTCCCCTTAGGGTCGGGTGAGAATCTCCAGCCAGGTGTGACCCTGGGTCACGAGATCTCCTGACAAACCAAAAGGCCTTTATGTTTTTACAAGTGATTGGAAGATTTGTTTGTTTTGGTCTGGGTATATAAGCGAAGCGACAAAACATTACGGGGGGGGATTCTGTATTCAGAAGAACCCCACACTGTGTGTGAGAGTCTCTGGAGCTTTGCCTCCAAATCTCTCACATGCTGCTGTGTATCTCTATGCGGTCAGGTATGCATCTCTCACTCTTAGATTTATCTTGGAGTAATTGATGTTATGTATTTATTTTAATTGGAACTGAATTTAATTCTGAATTGGATTCTCATTGTTAAACTATGTAATTGGCATGATACATTTTTACCTGACAAATAAAATGTTATTATTTGGTTCATTTTAGACTCGTCTGAAATCCTTATTTCTAGTAGATTGTGAGTAGGCTGGTGCTACCGCGAATTACGACCAGGATAGAGCAAACTGCAGGCTCAGGATTGAATGGAGCAGTAGGCACTTCATCTGAGACCTCCTGATTTCTGTGGGCGGCTGTCAAAAAGGGTATTAGTCACCTACATACCTCTGACTCAACAATCAGACTGGCGTTTTCATGATCGCGAGATCTGCGTACTCCGCGGGCGCAAGACTCGAAAGAGGCAACGGGTCCCCAATGAACGAATAACTGAAAGTATAGTGAGTCCGAAATAATCAGATATTTAAATTAATACTTAATTGATATTTGCAATCAGCCTAAATTAAACACCTAAATTCTAACGATCATATGAAATTGGAGTCAGATTAAACATGGAGCTAGATTAAAAATGAAACGAAATCCTGATAAATTAAGCGAACTTTGCAGAAGCGCTGTGAAAAGACCGAACATGCATTAACCTTCAACTAGACAACTGGACTCCGTGTTTGGGCCAGTGGATGGGACCTTACACTATTGTAAAGTACAAGGATGCATTAAATTTAAGTGACACTAAAATCATTTGTAATGTAAAGATAAAGATTTCTGTTTCAAATAAATGCTGTTTCTTTGAACTTTCTAGTTATCAGAGAATCATCAAAAATGATAATAAAAAAAGAAAAAGAAATAATTAATAAAATAAATAAATAAGCAGCACAACTGTATCCAACATTGGTAATAATAAGAAATATTTCTTGAGGAGCAAATCAGCATATTAGAATGATTTCTGAAGGATCATGTGACAGACTGGAGTTATTATGCTGAAAATTCAGCTTTGACATCACATAAATAAATTTCATTTTAAAATATAACAAAATAAAAATGGTTGATTTAAATTGTAATAATATTTCATATTACTTTTTCATCAAATAAATGCAGCCTTGGTGAGCATAAAAGAGTTCTTTCAAAAAAAAAAAAAAAAAAAAAAACTTCCTGACCCCAAACTTTGAACCAGTACATGTTCACAGGTCATAAATTGCCAAATGTATATTGTTATTTAACATAATATTGTTGTAGTAGTAATTAAGAGTAAGTAGGTGTGTAAGAAGTTAAGGCTAGCAGTCTTTAATACTTAAAAATATGAACATTAATTAGCATGAATGAAGCCCACAGATTCAGATTATTGACAGATGAATACATAAATGTTTAATCTTTCAGTAAATAAATGGATAATAAATAATATTATTCCTCTTGAAAATCAAAGAAAAGTATGGAAGCCCGTTATAATGGAATAAAAAAGGTAATTGCTACTTTATCTCTCAATTTCAGTTTTTTTGTTTTTTGCGAGATATATTCTGAACTTTAGGCAGGCATTCATACACTGTAAAAAACAATTTGTTGAGTCAACTTAAAATAAGTTGTTACCCGGCTGCCTTAAAATTTTAAGTTCAGTCAACTCAAAAAAAGTTTATTTAACTTGAAATGTTAAGTTGTACTAAGTGACAACTTAAATATTTCAGTTGATCTAACTTAAAATTTTAAGGCAGCTGGGTTACTTACCCAGCTTTTAAGTTTAACAAACACAAATATCTAAGTTGTCACTTAGTACAACTTAACATTTTTAAGTTGAATAAACTTTTTTTTGAGTTGACTGAATTTAAAATTTTAAGGCAGCAGGGTAACAAAATATTTTAAGCTGACTCAACAAATTGTGTTTTTTTTTGTTTTTTGTTTTTTTTTTTTACAGTGTGTATGGAAGCATTTTCTATGCAAATATATCAAAACATGTTTGATACAAAGATACTTGATTGGAAACACAAGACTTGAATAAAATTTTTAAAATGTAGATAAAATAAAATAATCTTGAGCACACTTTAACCACACACTTGACATACTAAAATCATATTCTATTTTTATTTTTATAGATACATTATGTATTTACATAAATGTTCATTTTTTATGTCATAGCACAATATCACACACTGATCACGCAAGTAATTATTGGTTGATCATTTCTGATCATGTCTAAAAATATATATATGTACAAAAATTTGTTAGTTTCCACCATCCTACTAATATTATGACCATCTTAGGATACATAAATGTTTATATTATACTTTCTATTACACTTACTGTACAGTCATATCCATTACAAGATTCCTGTAATATTTTCAAAAATATACAGATAGATTTTGAACCTATTATTAAAAACATCATAAAATAATGTCTGGTTGTAGAACTTTTACTAATGATCGACCATAAATAGTTTTGTACCTTAAAAATGCTTCCATGCATTTGATTGCTACATCATCTACTTCTGGGTCAAACTTGTTTGCCAAAAGATGGTGTTGCCTCACAATCCATTTCAAGTCCCCAGCTCCATAGACACACACTGCCCGTCTGTATATTCCAGTGCATGGTGGGTAGGGAGCCCCATTCTTTAGATCTCCTTCATGGTAGCTCCACTTCACCAGACGAGCAATTGCGTTCATGTCCGATTGCGCATACTTGATGTTTGGAGGATTGGATCCTGGTACTGAAGGCATTCGCTGTAACGTAGCCCACATGTGCTCATCTGGACTGTACGTGTCTTTCTCCCATTCCATGAAGTTTTGAATCTCTTTGCTTCTGAAGATGTGCTCCACAAACTCTCTTGAAACCACAAAGTAGGCATTTCCTGAGAACATGGGGGTCTTTATTGGTGGAGGTGACTTTTTGATGTCTGTCTGAGTCACAACGTTTGTAACATTGTGATGATACTGCCAACGCCAGTTTTTGGCTTCTACAATCTCAGACTCCAAACTGTTCTTTCCGTTTAGGCATTTTAGAGACTGGACCATTTCTGCATTGGTTTTAATTGGAAAATCAGTGCCACAGGTGTTGAGCAGATACCTCCACTGAACAGGTGACTTCAGCAGATCCTTCATGCAGTTGATGTCCGCTTGAACTCGAGACCAGGAGGCGTAGATCACACTCTCCAGTTTGCTGGCCACAAACACGTTGGTCAGGCAGGACGTGATGGCTCTTACTGCTTCTTTAAAGATCTCGGGAGACTTCTGGTCCACATGAACACAGTACACGTTGTGAGGAGCGTAAATGGCTCTCAAGAGCCTTTCAAACATCTCGATCTTCTCATGGATCACCATGGAGTAAGCAATGGGAAAATCTTTCTCCTCTTTACTGAGAAAAAACGTCAGAAATCCTCTGTCTTTAATGTAGGATGGACAATCCTCGGTTGCGTTGAGGTAGAATGACTCGGAAAGCAGAGATTTTCTTTTTTTAGAGGCCAGAATCTTTCTGAAAACCTCCTTGTCAACTCCATCCATGTCTCCATGGATAATAGCAGAACAAGCTTGTAGTTCTCCAACGTCTTGCTTTAGTAAGTGATTCAAGTCCAGCTCTTCCTTATGAGGACAGTTTGTCCTTCGTCCTAGACAATTTAGCAACAACAGGGTCACTGATAGGATTGAGATCATTTTTAGAATCCTCTGATTTTTAAGCCTCATTTTTAGGTCTTTAAGGTTATAGCTTTCCAGAAAAAAACTGCCAAGAGAGTAAAGCTGTGAAAGTGAGTTATTAATCAGCCTCTCATTTGGCAAGATGGTAAATCTTATACAAAGGGGAAGAGCAGACCTCTGAAAAAGCAATTCATAATTGGACAGCTGTGGTGTTGATACCACTTACCTAGAAGATGTGATTACCCGATAATCATGTAAGCAAGTAATATCGTTAAAAAAAATATTCCGTTTTTGGACACCAAAGATGGAAAAACACTATGACGTATCTGCAAAAAATCAGAAAAGATGATTTAAAGTAACAAAAAAAGCATTGCGTATCACATCTAAACTACGTTTTAAAAATATTTGTTGCTTTAACGAAGCTGATTAGTCAAGCAGTTGAAAGCAATGGTTTAGTATTGCACAAGCTGTAGGAAGTAGGAAATGGTTCTGGTGCTTACTAAATTTTTCTGCCTCTTATCAAAAGCCAAACAATTGTGGAAGTATATCAAAGCTAAAATGTTCCTTGTGGAACTGCACCATTCCACTCAATTTGTTTTCAGTGGTCTATAGCCCTGCTTTAAAACACAAAAATAATAATGAATACTTTGGGCAGGTTAAAAAGTTAGATCACAGTGCTAACAGAAACGCTGTGATTCTAATGTTGAAGTCGTTTTATTGGGCTTTTAGAGTTACTGTAGTGTACCAGAGACGGGAGGAACGTTAATGCAGAACAGCCTGATATGCTGCAGTAGTTCAGAAATAATACAGACTGACAATGTACTCACCCTCAGACCACCTAAGAAGTATACTCGCTACATCAAACTACACATTTCCTGGGGTTGAATTTAAATCCATAAATGTGTGCAGGGAAGCCCAGCTGTTGTATCAAAAAATATTTTACAAAGACGCACCCTTATATAGATCCCTAAAAGAAGTTAAGCTCCTAGTGGAATAGGCTCTAACAGGGTTTGGCGCTTGTAGCCCTTGCTCCCTATTTCTCTCCTCTTCCCTTCCCTGCTAAAAAATATTAAATTAGAAAGCAAAAGTAAAAGTGAAAAAACAGTACGCATACAGAAGTGACTGCACATTTTCGTCAGCGTATCACAGTGGTGGGAGAAGTCATGTTACTTCCTTCCTTTCTTCACATTCTGGGGGGGCGGGGAGGGCGGGGAGTTTTCCCCCTTAGGAGAAATGACCCCCCCCCCCCAACCTTGCGGGGCCCCACGCAATTGCGTTCTATGTGTGGTGTGTAAACACGCTACTGCTAATACAAGAGTATATATAGACATATAAAGGGGTGGTGTACAGCTAAACCGATGAAATATGAAAAATCTACTTGCGTTATATAGACTGGATGTTTAAAATAGACTGGATATCAGAGGAAAGATCTGGGTGTAGAATAACTTCTTACCAAATGCATCCTGTTATTCAAACTGAATTAAGATCAAACGGATAAAAACAAAAAGTATAATGACAAAAACGTAAGCTATGAAGATGGAGAGTACAGTAAATGGGAGGGGGAGAGGAAAAGACACAAGGGGGGGGGGGGAACAGAAGGTCGAAGGGAAAGAGAACACAAGCAGAGAGTCAGACAATTTAACAGTTGCTTTGTGGTGGAAACGCCTTCACTGTAGCTGTCAAGCACACCAGCACATGACTAGATTTATCTGACCTGACCAGTCAACACAAATTCTGAGGGCCTAGACTGGACACAGTAGATTAAGCCTCTCTTGCTCAGGCAGTTGAAACAGCAAAGGGAAGAAGGCTTGAAGAGTAACTACTGAGTGGTAGAAAAGAGCATTTTACATAGTCCAGCTTGGGGTGTGAAAAACATAAGAAAAGCACATGTGCAAGACTTGCAGCTGGTGTGGCACTCTCCGCAGCTGTGCCTGCTCTTATAAAAGCACTGCAGACATTGATGCACACACATGGTGCCCTGCAGATCCAGCAGAGGAGGTGTGGACACCCTGCAGGCGTCTGGCCCTGGGCCCGAGAACTGCTCGCCCTGAGCTGTAGTACCTGAGGAAAGCACACTGAGAGAAAGAAATGCATGTTTTATATACAGGCAGTGAAGAGAAAATAGGAAATTACTGGGAAATGGGGCCAGAATCAAACGGGCCAGAATCAAACCTGAATTTCCCATTTGAGCACTATAGCTCAATATGTCAAAAGCCATGCGCTGGCACTGCTCTGATTAAGGAATCCTGTAATGTATTAATTATTTAAGTGATTTGTTAGAAGGTTGTTTATTGTGAACACAAAAGCATGTCCAGCACATCCCATTTATGCTGATCGGATTGACTTCTGGGGAATTTGGAGGCCAGGGCAACACCTTGAACTCTTAATGATGTTCCTCAATCCATTCTTGATTCTACGCAGTGTGGCAGGGCACAGTATCCTGAAAAAGGCCACTCCTAACATAGAATATTATTTCCATGAATGGATGTACAGTGGTTAGGTAGGTGTCACATGAATGACCAAACCCAAGGTTTCCCAGCACATTGTAAAGAGCCAGTGGTGGACAAAGTACACAAGTCAAGTACTTGAGTAAAAGTACAGATACGTATAATAAAATATTACTCCAGTAAAAGTGCTTCTATTTCAATTTTACTCGAATGAAAGTACAAAAGTACCTGATTTTATATGTACTTAAGTAAAAAAGTACTGATAGATTTATTTAGCAATTTTATATAGGCTTTTTTAGTTGAATTCTATATTAGCACATATTTTTTATAATCCTACTGCTCAAAATACCTGGGATTTTCTCAAAATAACCACTATATGGAGTCTAGATATATTTTTGTTGTTGATATAGACTATGTTGACGAGAGTGGTAAAGTATTGTTCGCTGTGAAGCTTATACTGCGATGTACCTGGGGGGCAACAGATTTGACCAATTTTCACCAATAAGAAAAAAGTGTTTTAAAGCTTGTTGTTTTCATAACGTCACAGTTATATATGACATGAGAATAAGGCCTGAAGTTAGCAAGAACATTTCAAGGAAAATATAATTATATTTTCATAATGTTTTTTTTCTTTCAAACATTGTCTGTGTAAAAACACCCCTGGCCAAATGCCCCCAGAGGGCATCACTTCCCACTTCAATAATTACTGTAGTCACCATATTCTGAACATCACATCCTTTCTTTTTCCCTCGGATGTAATCTATCTGGGTTGTTGAATAAATATATTTGGACTTTATATCTAAAAATTACCTCAACTTAGCACCAGCTTGCTTGTTAGCTAGACAGTCAGCATCATTTACTTATTTACTTATTTTCAGTATGGTTATGAATAAACATCATATCTGTCTATTCTAGTTGATCCAAAAATAAAAATGTATACTGTTGATAAACAATATAAAAACAGACGTCACGTAGGGTTACATGCGTAGCATTTTAGTAAAACTGCTAACGTTACAGCAGCGGGGAATATGAACGTGCATGAGTTATTTTATTTAATCTGTTATTTAAATTTTTCGTTTTTGATCTAAAACACAGACACATGTTGATGTGTCTGAATTCAAGCATTCCAGAAACAGATCACCCTTTACAGCAGATGTAATTCACAAACAACTGACAGCTTTGACCTAAATATGATTTTCAGTTACAATAATTAATCCTAAAATTCGACATTAGTAACTTACTTTTCGCAGCATCAGTTGCGCGCGCACAAGATCTTCCGATTATTACTTGTGAATTCAGTTGACTGGAGACTCGCTCTAAACAGATCATTTGAATCAGTGAGTTGTCGACTCTTTAAGAGTTCTTTGACAAGAATCTATTTGTTCATGAATCAGACACCGCTTCTGCGTCTCAGAGCACGTAGCAAAGGAGTAACAATATATTTTATGAAATGTAGTGAAGTAAAAAGTACGATCTTACGATCTGGAATGTAGTTAAGTAAAAGTCAAAGTTACTCAAAATAAAACTACTCCAGTAAAGTACAGATACTTGAAAAATGTACTTAAGTACAGTAACGAAGTACAACTACTTAGTTACTGCCCACCACTGTAAAGAGCATCACACTCCCTCCACCAGCTGTTGTGTTTCCACGGCGCATCCTGGTGCCATTAGTTCCCCAAGTAAACAGCGCACATATGCACATCCGTCCATTTGATATAAATGAAAATGGGAATCACTGGATCAGACAACCTTCTTCCACACTAAGGTGCAGTTCTGCTCACATGCCCATTTTATGTGCTTTCAACAGGGGTAGGAGTTATAGATATTCTGACTTTGTTGCAGCTATATTGCCTCGCATGCAGCAGAGTGCAATGTACTTTTTGTTTTGATACATTCCTCCCATAACTGTCATTTAAAAAATCACTGTCACTTGTGCCACAGTAGACCTTCTGTCAGTTTGGATCAGATGGGATAACCTTTGCTGTCCTCACATATTGATGAGAGAGCAGATTAAGGTAGCCTGGTGCACAGCTCAGTCTCTGGGAGACGCCTCTTCTGAGACTTCTAGGTCTTCTATGTCTCCTAAGTCTCTTACACCACCTGAGTCTCCACTGGTTCAGCCTAGCACATTCTCCAGTCTCGCCTCAGGTCTCCAGCTCCACCTTGGCATCAAGATCCCCTGTGTCCACCTCCAGCCTCCGAGTCCTGGATTCCACCCCGGCCCTTCAACTCACCGGCTCTGCCTTGGCTCCTTGCTCCCTCGCCTTCGCCTTGGTCAGTCATCGACCTCCCTCCGCTGCCGGATTCCACTCCTCTGGCCTTGCCTCATCCCTTCATCCTTGGGCTCCATGTCCGCTGGGCTCCACCTGGGTCTCCTCCTCCAGTAGCTCCGTTTCCGTCACTCGTCCCATGGTGTTGTCTAGGCCTTCTACACCATGGCTTCCTTTCTTCCTCCTTTCCTCGACTCCACCATGGGCCTTGGTCCTGGCTGTGCTCTAGCTTACCACCTGGCTCCTCCTGCTCCTGGCCCAACCCTGGCTATCCTTTTCATCCACGTCCTTCTCCTTACCTATCTCCCTTCACTCAGCTCATTCAGAATGGTCAGCAGCATAATATAATGTCCTAATGCAAGTGATATTCAGTATATTTGGTATCATTTGAATTGTCTCCATGCGACTGGTACAGTGGTCTCAATCTTACAAGAAGTAGACTAAAAGCTAATACAGATCCTTAGAGTTTGAAGATATTTTGCTTACTGTAGAGTAGAGCTCTGCCCAAAAAACTGCTTGATCAATGCAAATTCCAATTGTTCTGTCTCCATCGGATGCAAAATTCACTTTTACATGTTGTTTAAACATAAATGTGTGTTGGCAGTGTGTGTACACATCCATCCTATAATGATAAAAATCCACCCAGTGCTTTTTTAAAAAAATCCCCATTAATAATAATCACTTTCTCATATCAGGCTGTTCTGACACTCTTGGCAGAATGACAAAGTTCTGCACAGGCCCCTCCCTCAATCGTTGATTGACATTGGCGTTTTACCTTAGTCCTGCCCTGAATGAGCTGTCAACAGTCCGACCGCTATTGTTTCAGCGCTTGAGTAGGTGTACACGAATGTCTCCTAAGTGAATTGAGGTGTTCTGTTGTTGGATTTAATAATAAACATAGCAGTCGTCATTTACTCCTGAAATCTGAGCCGTTGAAGACGCAGTGGATTATTTTAGTTTTTTGAAGGTACTGCGCCCGCCAATCTACTTAAATGCATCTGTGTTTGCACGAATCATTCGTGATCCAGCTTCACCTACAGAACGAGTATAAGGGTTTTTTTAATTAATCTTTGCAAATTGCCTTTTCTAATAATGCGCCCGCGCCCGCTCCGTCCACTCCTCCACCCAGATGCTCCCTGTTCATAGACTATTAACGAAATATTGTGTAGGATAGAACTATTTCTCCTGCTCATCGGAACACACGCAAATGCTGTAAGACAGAACCAATCGATCACAGATAGCGTTCGCTGCTGACGCTTTATTCAACATTGATAATAATCAGAAATGATGTTTCTTCCTCTTTTATTTCATGGCATTGAAATAATAAAGCATTATTTAATAAAATGTTTCTTGAGTAGCAAAATATATTAGAATGGTTTCTGAAGGATCATGTGACACTCAAGACGAGTAATGATGTTAAAAAATGCTTTTTAAAAACAGATGCTTTTTAAATTACATTTTTCAAAATATATTACAATAGAAAATAGTTATTTTAATTGTTCATTTTCCCAATCTTGCTGTTTTTACTGTTTTTTTGTTCAAATAAGTGCAGCCTTTGTTAGCATGGTTAAAGACACATTACAAAATCTTACTGACCTCAAACTTTTGAACAGTATAGTGTACGTGAAATATTTATTTTAATTAGGCTAGTTTGTGTAAGTAAATTTATTTAAACTGGTTGTTAAAAGTTAAAAGTAAAAATTGGTTGTTATATCCTGTAATTGCTGTCTGTAAGAAACAATTTGTGCTAAAGTTAGGCCTTTAGGGGTACAACAGACTGGCAGCTTTTTACACAAAAAAAAAAAAAAAAAAAAAAAAACAAAAAAAGAACACAGTTTGCAACAGTAACCACAGTATTTGTAGTAAAACTGCAGTAACAACAAATTTACCATGGTTAACACTCTCTCTTTTGGCTTGCATCCTTTTACCATGGTTAACACTACAGGAACATTATTTCAACCATAATATTTGTAGCAAAAACCATGGTAATAAAAATTAATAATACTAATACTAATAATACTACTACTAATTATTATTATTATTATTATTATTATACATTTTAGTACTTATGTAACCTTTGTACCTTATCTACCCTTAATGTGTGTGTACTTGTATGGTACTAGTATGCTCCCTGGCTTTTAGGGGTAAAGAAAGGTGTACCTTTGAGGTTACTACCCAGAAAATCTAAAATACAACATTTTATTTCTGACAGTGTTATCAAAAAAAAAAAAAAAAAAACACTTATGAAATGTTTAAAACACATGACTTTCAAATATAATGTTAAGTAAGTATAATTACTGATTTTATTCTTTAAATAATTTAAAAGATCAGTTTAGTTTAGAGGTATCGGTATCTGTATTGATATCGACGATACTTGGCTTGAAAATATCGGTATCGGATCGAAAATAAAATACGAGGTATCGCCCATCCCTACTGCAGAGAATCACGTCCAGACGTCAGTAAGTTATTCTTTTCAGCGTGTATTTGCATTTGGGGCGTATACCCACTGCTCCAGGCACCACAACACTACTGTTTATGAGGTCCTTTTACTCTTCCTCTATTTTAGTGAATGCTTGTGTTACATTACAAACTAGGAGACCAGTATAAAAATTAAATGGGTATGCCGTCTGATTTTTTTTAACGGTGTAGGTTCTGCCCTTCAGATTGGAGACTGATAAATGCAGTTCAGTGGTGAGATGCTAGCTTGGGTTGCCTTCAAGTACCATATAATATAGAATCGTGTCATCACGTGTTTGACAAACGCTTCAGTGCATACAGTATTTGTGTTCTAACTCTGAAGATCGCCAAAGTTTTACAATTCAATCAAACTGTTTTAATTTGGCACTACTGCGCAAAAGGTTTTTTTTTTTTTTTTTTTTTAACGTTTACGAGATCTCGCGATATTAAAATGCTTGAGAAGCTTTCTCGCGATATCAGCATAATAGAACTGATCTGTGTTTAAATGATTGCACTGCATCTAAACGCATTAACCTGCTTTCTGTATAAAATAAGTCATTGTAAAATCAATTTTCTAAATCTGAAATTTCATTCTAGATATGTGAGATTCTTGCTGGTACAGATGGACAGCTTGTTGAGCAAGTTGAAGGAAAGGCAGCTTGATACCTTGGTTAAAACCTTTGAAGGTAAGTTATATCATTCAATAACATTCAATTCAAGTTCAAGTTCAAGTTCAATTTATTTGTATAGCACATTTACACAGCCTTCAGGCTGACCAAAGTGCTTCACAGAAAAGCATAATCATAAAACATACCCCAAAAATAATACACACAAAAATAAAACAACCCGTTTAACACAACTGTATAACAGAATTAATACACTAAAGAGAAAAAATAAGTTTTGAGCAAGGACTTAAAAGAAGACAGAGAAGGTGCCATTCTAATCTCTAAAAGCAAGATATTCCAAAGTTGAGGCCCTGATACCGCAAATGCCCGTGCCCCTCTACGCTTGAGCCTCACATGTGGGACTACTAATAGAGCCTGGTCACAAGATCTTAGTGTTCTAGAAGGAGAGTAAAGATGAAGAAGTTCAGAGAGGTACGCTGGTGCTAGGTTATGTAGAGATTTATAGACAAAAAGAAGGATTTTAAAATGAATTCTCTGAGAGACTGGCAGCCAGTGTAGATCTTTCAAAATCGGAGTGATGTGTTCATGTTTACGACATTTACGAAGAAGTCTTGCTGCAGCATTTTGTACAAGCTGTAGGCGAGCAATTTGAGATTTGGAAATACCGCAATATAAAGAATTGCAGTAATCTAGACGAGATGTAACGAATGCATGAACAGCCATTTCTAAAGTTTTGGGGGTGAGAAAGTGTTTCACTTTAGCAAGTAGTCGAAGCTGATAGAAGCTGGATCCAATAACGGCGGCGATATGTTTATCAAATTTTAAGTGCTGGTCAATGAGGACACCAAGGTTGCGCACCTGCGATGAACTAAAGACAGATAAACTGTCCAGGTCAGGGCTAAAACTCTGAGAGTTCTCATTAGGACCACACAGTAAATTTGCCCGAGTAAAATTTACTCAAATTGAAGAAAATTTTACTCTGTGCCAGATAACATTTGGTCCCTCTCTGAAAAGAGTAAAAGTTACTCTTTTGATAGAGTTGTTTTTCCAGAGTTAATTTTGCTCAATTTGGTGTTAATATTTTACTCTCTCCTGTTACATTTGACTCTATTTAGTGTTTTTTGAAATTAACTCTTGTACTATTTTACTCAGTTCAGAGGTACAAGAAATTTACTCTGCTACTTTTTAACTCTGTTCAGAAGAAAGTCAAATTTACTCTGCCAAAATTTACATCTCTTCCAGAGTTGTTTTTTATCAATTATGAGTGAACTTTAAAGACTAAATAACTCTATCCAGAGTTAATCTTTTAAATTACATCATTCATATTCTATCCTCAAAAACCCCTAAAAATAGAAATGAAAAACTTGCTTTTCAATCTGAAAAAAAAAAAAGAGTCTACAACAAACTGTATACTCATGTCTCACAATTTTATTTTTTCAATCTCCTATTTAAATAATACACTTACATTTACAATATTACACTTGTGATCATGATCATTTGGTGGTTTCTGCATCTATATCATAGACAGTGTTTTGCAGAAAGCTATACACAATGGACAGGTCTTACAGAGTAGAGCATATTGGACAATTACAATAAAACAAGACTGGACCCTACTTCTCATCAGCCCAACAACAAGTAGATACAGCTGGAGACTCTCTCAAAAGCCATCCAACTGCCCTTGGATACTGGTAACAGTCTGTAAAAGAATGAAAACACATTATTGCCAATGTGACTTAAAAGTTAGTCAATATACAGCATGAATAAAGAAACAAATGAATAAAGATGTCTGTCTTCCACCAAAGTTTATGTTTTACATAATTCCAACAGATTGTTACTAAATATGTGAAGTAGAAAATAGCAGCACAAAAACAATAATTTAGAGGACAGGTGATTAAAAAGATTTCTCCCAAAAATGAAAATTCTGTTATTAATTAATTACTCTCATGTTGTTCCAAACCTGTAAGACCTTTGTTCATCTTCGCAACACAAATTAAGATATTTTTCAAGAAATCTAAGAGCTTTCTGACCCTGCATATACAGCAAGGGTACTGCCACATTCAAGGCCCAGAAATGTAGTAAGAACATTGTTAAAATAGTCCATGTGACACTGATTCTACCATAATTTTATAAAGCTACAAGAATACTTTTTGTGCACAATAAAACCAAAATAACTACTTTATTCAACAGTTCTTCTCCCCCAAGTCACTGTCCTCCACCATTAAAGACAGTATCATGATGCATGCGCATGCTTTGTAAACAAACGCAGCACATGTGTGTTCCTGTGTCAGCAGCATCACACGTATGCATCAGGGTACTCTCGATTATGGCGGAGGATGGTGACTTGAAAGAGAAGAATTGTTGAATAATTATATTATTTTTCTTTGCGCACAAAAAGTATTCTCGTAGCATTGTAAATTATTGTAGAAACACTGATGTCACATGGATTATTTTAACAATGTCCTTGCTAAGTTGCTGGCCTTGATCGTGGTAGGACTCTTGCTGTCTATGAAGCTCAAAGATCTCTCAAATTTTTTCAAAATTATCTTCATTTGTGTTCGAAGATGAAAACAAAGGTTTTACAGGTTTGAAACAACATGAGGGTGAGTAATAAATGACAGAATTTTCATTTTGGGGTGAACTATCCCTTTAAGAGCCTTTCTGAGAAATAAGCACGTTCAAATCATACAGTATTACAATATTATCAACTAGTGTCATTTGATATGCTTCATTAGTAGCTTCACCTTGATGAATTTCACAAGACGATCACGTTTGCCTAGCTGAGATCTTTCCCGGTCTTACGTGGCGGTGACTTGAGAGGGTGGCAAAAGGTGAACCAGCATCAAAATGGAAGACAATTTGCTGTTCCAACCTGGAGATACAGAAACAAAATAAAAATTTATTTTAGGTTTTTAGTTTTTCATCACAACCAAGTCTTGATGACTACAGATGTGTGGATGAACTGAGCTGAAACCTCTACAAGTATTGAAATGAAGTCATAAACTTATACATTATTTTTTTTTATTCAGAGTCCTAAATGAAGACAATTTCTAACTGTAAATCTGCAACTCCTGTACTAGGCCCTTGCGAAAATATCAGGGTAGAAGTGTTGGAAAATAAATTGAAAATATTTGCAACAGCTACTTACATAACGAAACTTGCTCCTGGGGTCAACCAAGCATAGGAATAGGGAGATGATTCTCTTCGCAGATTCTTCCTTTAAACTACAGGAAGGGCTTTTTCTACACACACACAAACATAAACCAATTACAACCAAAACCTATAACATCATAAACATCAATTAACAAAGTACAGTATAAACAGCCTACCCATGTTCATTTGTCAAATGTGCTACCACGATTTTCACCATTTCACCATTATTAATGAAAAGTATTAAAGATATTAAAAATGTTAAAGTTTCTCTTACCACGTTCCCAAAACATTTGAAATGTAAAAGGTTTTGAAGAAAAAAATATATTTCTTTGAACTTCATTCTGACAATGTTGTTGGTTTACATCCTGAAGAAACCAAAAAGACAAAGTTACAAAGTTAAACACAAGGCAATAACACTCAGTCAGATGATGAAAAAACATTCATTAGTGCACTACACAACATGAGTTATCTTTGTTCACTAATATGTTTTTAATTTGTAATAATTGCTTGGTTTATATCTTTAATGTATATGGCCTAATTGTAGGCTAGTATTAACATTGCACTGTTTTATGTCCCATTTCCAACGTTTTTCCCCTCTTTCTCCGTCACTGAAGTGGAGCGTTTATGAAATATTGTTCTTATAAATTCTTCCCATTATTTCCGTAATTAAAGTTTACATATTAAAATGCTTGCAAACTACAATGAAGTGCAAAAGTTATTGTACGTGTTCCGCAGTGGTCAAAAAGGATTCAATCGAATTGTATTTTGAATTGAAACACTGACATTCTGCAATAAAATCACAGACTAGCCCTCGTAAATGTTAAAAATACCTTTCGTTCTCATGAGAAACAGTTAACTTACTGTCTAAATAGGACTAATCCACATCAAAATGGCCTTCAACAATCCAGTTAAGGCTAACGTTAATTTAACTCTTTTCCGAGTCAAGTACATGTGGTGAACTCGAGTCTATCGATAGTTTAGTGGAGAAACATTGATAGGCAGCTAACGTTAGTTAATTTCAATTAACGTTCAAAATAAATGTTCAAAATATATATGTTAGCTATTTGATTTCAAACTTTGCCTAACATTAACTAGTTTTCAAGCTGACAGGAGAAGGCAAGCGATCTCTTAAACATTCAAAACGCATGGCAAAACGATCCGAGCTCAGAGCAAAGGCGAATATAATTAAAATAAACAGTAAGACTTTGAAACTTTACTTACTTTACCATCCAGCAGAAGCGTGCCGTCTTCTAAACCCAAAGCAGCAGCAGTCGATGGCCGTGATTAACAGTAATGGCGGATCAACGAAGGGATGAGAGTAAATTGGGGAGGAGTCACAGTTACTCTGTAATTTTGCTCCCACTCTACGGATAAATTTTACTCTGTACACTCAAAATAGAGCAAAAACAACTATTTTTGAGGAAAAAAAATTTAACTCTGGAAAAACTACTCCGCCATTTTTCCTGTGCAAAAACAATTACCTCGGTCTTGTCTTCATTTAGGAAGAGAAAGTTTTGAGCTAGCCATGATTTAACCTCCTCTAGACACTGCAAAAGATTAGTGATAGCAGTAGTGATTTGAGTATCATCTGCATAGAAATGAAAAGATACACCATGTTTCCGTAAAATAGAGCCCAGAGGTAACATATAGAGAGAGAACAGAGATGGAGCTAAAATAGAGCCTTGTGGAAGGCCACAGGTCAGAGGTGCCGGGGAAGAAGTGAAATTACCCATCTTTACTAAAAACTTTCTATCAGACAAATATGACTGAAACCATTTCAGAACATTAGCTTTTAGACCCACCCAGGACTCTAATCTAGATAATAGTATAGAGTGGTCAACAGTATCAAAGGCAGCCGATAGATCCAGGAGAAGAAGAATCACAGAATCTCCGGAGTCAGTGGAGACATAAATATCATTTAACACTCTCAAAAGGGTGGACTCTGCAGACTTAAAACCAAATTGAAAAACCTCATGAATACCCTTATTAGTCACAAAACATTGAAGTTGATCCAGCACAATTTTCTCCAAAACCTTGGAAACGAAAGGTAAGACAGAGATTGGCCGAAAATTATTTAGGACAGAAGGATCCAGTGAAGGCTTCTTGAGCAAGGGAGTGACAGTAGCCACTTTAAGATTGGCCGGAACACAGCCCGTTAGGAGACACTTATTAATGAAAGACACCAAGCCTGGCCCAGTCGAATCCAGAATTAATCTTAGGAATCTTGGATGGATAATATCATTCGAGCAAGAAGAGGGTTTAAGTTTGTCAATCACCTCCTTCAAAACCTGGAAACTGATAGGTTCAAAAACCTCCCAAAAAGTAGAGACAGCAGGCATAATAGGTGAGTCATTTACTGTTAAAGTTGGGCAAATGCCAAGTCTTAGGGTAGTAATTTTGTCACTAAAGTATCTCAAGAAGCCTTCACAGACAACATCAGAAGCAACAGGCAAAGTGTTAACAAAAGGATTTACAACAGACTGAATAATTGAAAACAAAACCTTAGGTTTAGAGTGATTAGTTTCAATAAAATTGGAGAAATATGCAGCTTTTGCAGACTTAGCAGCAGACTGGTAAGAAGTAAGAGAATCTTTAAATAATAGAAAGGAAATATGCAACCTGTCCTTTTTCCATTTTCATTCTGCCTTTCTACAGATTGGTCTTAAGAGATGGGTCTCCGAGTTTTGCCATAGTTCAGATTTAGGTTTCTGCTTATGAGGTTTCAGGGGAGCAGTAGCATTAGCTACCTTAAGCCAGGCAGAATTCAAGAGGCTAAGATGTTGATCAGCATCCAAGTCCGATAATGGTCCGATAATCCAAGTGCAACTCTGAGCAAAATTCAGTAAAGCACAAGTTGAAATTTGAGCTAAACTGTGGAGAATAGAACCGAGACAGAGTAACAGATGCATTAAAAAGATGAGAAAGATCAGGAAAAGACAGTGAAAATAATATAGGCTTATGATCAGAGAGCAGAAAGTCTGAGAGCACAATATCCGTCACATCAAGTCCATAAGTGAGTACAAGATCCAACGTATGACCCTGGATATGAGTAGAGCTGTTGATCCACTGAGTTAAATTAAAAGCATCAATAAGATTGAGGAAATGACGTGAGAGAGGGTTAGACGGACAACAGACATGAATATTAAAATTGCCTACCAACACAAAACGATCGCAAGTTGTGGCAATATTGCCGATAAATTCAGTAAATTGCTGTATAAAATCCTTAATGGAGTGAGGAGGGCGGTAGATTACCCCTAAACAGACAGGACCATTCCAGTCTAAGTAAAGGAGCTGAGCTTCAAAACTTTCAGTTTTACAATATAACCTCCACGGTTGCCTCGTTTCCTCCTCCGCTTTCTCCGCGAGATGTTGAGGGGCCAGCGGCGAACACAATCCGGAATATCCATTCGAAGCGACTCATGTGAGTTATCAAAAGAGCAGTCCACATCTGTGTTGAAGTTCGTAATAGTATCTGCAACCAAGTTGCGGATATCCAAAAGTGCTTGACGGTCGTAAGTTAGAAGCGAGCAACAATTCAGGGACAGAGGTAGACCAAACAGCCAAACAAGCAACCAAAAGAGCAGCAGACGGCATGCCAAATACACCGGCGCCATCTTGTTTCCCATGATTCTCCCATGATTTGTTTTAGAATTTGATCTTTTCATTAAAATAACCATAGTTACTAGTATGGCAATAAAATCAAACAATCAATTTAACATTTAAAAGCTTTAACTTATTTAACCACATTTGGTTTTTCCAAATTTTATCAGATTTCACAAGACTTCAGGAAGCTACATCCAGAGGCAGACTTTTTGAAGACTGGGCTACAGTTGCAGACCAAATTGTTGCCTATGCCCAGCAAGATGGAAAGGTGCATTAAGAGCTGGGTGACATGACTTCAGGTAAGGTATTTCTTATAATATGTCAATCTATAGAAACAAAATTCAACTGTATTTGACCATTTCACATGAAATTCTGTCAGTGAGGGGGGAGATGTAGGGACGCATGCCGTGCAAGAAAAATAGGCTACAACCGCATCTCTGGTCATTTTAATATGTAATCTGTAATGTTAGTAATACCAGTCAGATGTTTTTGCACATCAATCTGATGATAAATGTGGCACACCCTGTTTTTCTGATGCACACCCAGAGTCTCTTTTCGGGCTACGCTACTGACGTGAACATTTCACATGAAATTCTGTCAGTCAGGGGGGAGTTGTAGGGACGCATGCCATGCAAGAAAAATAGGCCACAACCACATCTCTGGTTATTTTAATATGTAATCTGTAATGTTAGTAATACCAGTCGGATGTTTTTGCACATCAATCTGATGATAAATGTGGCACACCCTGTTTTTCTGATGCACACCCAGAGTCTCTTTTCGGGCTACGCTACTGACGTGAACATTTCACATGAAATTCTGTCAGTCAGGGGGGAGTTGTAGCGACGCATGCCATGCAAGAAAAATAGGCCACAACCACATCTCTGGTTATTTTAATATGTAATCTGTAATGTTAGTAATACCAGTCGGATGTTTTTGCACATCAATCTGATGATAAATGTGGCACACCCTGTTTTTCTGATGCACACCCAGAGTCTCTTTTCGGGCTACGCTACTGACGTGAACATTTCACATGAAATTCTGTCAGTGAGGGGGGAGTTGTAGGGACGCATGCCACGCAAGAAAAATAGGCTACAACCGCATCTCTTTTCATTTTAATATGTAATCTGTAATGTTAGTAATACCAGTCGGATGTTTTTGCACGTCAATCTGACGATAAATGTGGCACACACACTTTTTATCTGATGCACACCTAGAGTCTCTTTTCTGGCTATGCTACTGATTTGACACATCAACTGGTAAATACAATAGACTTAACTAGTTGCTTATTAGTTTGTGTATTGGCTGTTAATTAGTACTTATAAAGCACATACTGATGCCTTATTCTGCATGAGCATATTCTACATCCCTGAATCCCACCCCATACCTAAACTTAACCTGCAGTAGTTGAATAGGGGTGAGGATTCATTTGCATTAATACCATTATAATTTTTTTTTTTTTATTATTATTGTTATTATAATTTCATTATTTAAAGGAATGAAGAAATTTCAATGTGTTGTTTTGATTTTGAGATAAGTTTCACAGTTTGCACTGTATTATTCTTATTTTTTAGATGCTAAAGGGGAGAGTGCTTTCAAAGTCCTGCCCATTCTGGAGGAAGGGTCCACAGAACCACAACCACAGAATTCTGGAAGTCATTCATTGACATACAACCTGTACGTTTTGTTTTACTTTCTCTCTCTCTCTCTCTCTCTCTCTCTATATATATATATACATGTAATGAATTTTTGGAAATGCAAACTGATGTTTCCCAGTGACACACTACAGCAAAAAATAGAAATCACTGACTTAAAACCATTTTTAGCTGGTGAAAATACTAGTGTTCCAATCATTTTGGCCACCACTGTATGAAGTGTTCAGATGTAAAAGACTAAAAATGTGCAGTTTGAAATTTTCTTCTAAAATGAGCATTTTTTCAGGCCTAAGTGTCTTCAAGACTAAGTGTAAGTGACTAAGTGACTCGTATAATTAACAGGTGGGGACCAGCATGGTGGATTTGTGTCTTGGGGACGAGACAACGACATCCCAGACCTTCACAATTGTTACGGGCCATGCCACTGAAGCGTACTCGTTGCCAGGGAATTTCTCCGGCTTGCAGTATATTATATTGATGGACATAAGTCTTCATGTGCGAATTTTTTAAGGCCAACAGTTTTTTCTGGCCACTTGTAACATGTTTTAAATTGTCATATGTATTGTCTGGTGAACACTTTGTTTGGCTTAGTTTTAATAGCACAATGTTTGGAACAATTTTCATGTGGCAGTAATTAATTTTTGAGTGTTCTGCTGCTACAGTGTTGACAAAGAATGGGAATCTACAGTGCCTAGTTTACACAGTTTTGTGTTTTAAAGTAACTGATCTACTAAAATTGTTGTTTTATGTGTCTGTAATGGTTGGATAAAATGTGTGACAGCTGCACCCACTTGAAAATTGTTTTAAAAAGAAATAAAACTCATTAAATTAATATTTACAGTTGCATTTTTTTTGTGTTTTTCTAACTGTATTACAGAAAAGCAATAATAATTTTACATTCTTTTGTGATTATTTATTATTATTGGTAAATATAAAGGTAGCAAGGCAATAAGACAACAAATAACCCAATGTTTAGGTTTAGGTTATGTTTAACCCAGCAACACAGTTAACCTGACCCACTGGTTGGGTGAAATAAACAACCCAGCATTCTGGGTCAAATGGTTAAACCCAGCACTTGGGTCAAAACAACCCAATGCGTGTTTTGTCCCATAGTTACCCAGCGGCTGGGTTAAGGTTGGGTTATTTTTTAACCCAACACTTTTTAGAGTGTGGAGTGTGTCCACACACTAACAATGGGCAATAGCCTACATTGTTACAAAAGTTTAAAAAAAAAAAAAAAGAAAAGAAAAGATTAAAAAAAGCTTATCTTACTTAGTATTTTTGTATTTTTTATAATATTGTATACATTTTTAGATATTCTGACTAAAAACAAGACAAAAAACTAAGTAGGATAAGGTTTTTTTTTTTGTTTTTTTTTTGGTTTGTTTTGCTTTGTCCCTTTTTTTGAAAGGGAGCCCCATTCTTTAGATCTCCTTCATGGTAGCTCCACTTCACCAACCGAGCAATAGCGTTCATGTCTGATTTCTCATATTTGATGTTTGGAGGATTGGATCCTGGTACTGAAGGCATCCGCTGTAATGTAGCCCACATGTGTTAGTCTGGACTGTACGTGTCTTTCTCCCATTCCATGAAGTTTTGAATCTCTTTGCTTTTAAAGATGTGCTCCACAAACTCTCTTGAAACCACAAAGTAAGCATTTCCTGAGAACATGGGAGTCTTTATTGGTGGAGGTGACTTTTTGATGTCTGTCCGAGTCACAGCATTCATAACATTGTGATGATACTGCCAACGCCAGTTTTTGGCTTCTACAATCTCAGACTCCAAACTCTTCTTTACATTTAGGCATTTTAGAGACTGGACCATTTCTGCATTGGTTTTGATTGGGAAATCAGTGCCACAGGTGCTGAGCAGATACCTCCACTGAACAGGTGACTTTAGCAGATCCTGCATGCAGTTAATGTCCACTTGAACCCGAGACCAGGAGGCATAGATCACACTCTCCAGCTTGCTGGCCACAAACACGTTGGTCAGGCAGGACGTGATGGCCCCTACTGCTTCTTTAAAGATCTCAGGAGACTTCTGGTCCACATGAACACAGTACACATTGTGAGGAGCGTAAATGGCTCTCAGGAGCCTTTCAAACATCTCAATCTTCTCATGGATCACCATGGAGTAAGCAATGGGAAAATCTTTCTCCTCTTTACTGAGAGAAACTCTCAGAAACCCTCTGTCTTGGATGTAGGATGGACAATCCATAGTTGCGTTGAGGTAGAATAACTCTGATAGCAGAGATGTTCTTTTTTTAGAGGCCAGAAACTTCCTGAAAACGTCCTTGTCCACTCCATCCATCTCTCCATGGAAAATAGCAGAACAAGCTTGTAGTTCTTCAATGTCTTGCTTTAGTAAGTGATTCAAGTCCAGCTTTTCCTTATAAGGATATAAGAAGAGGGACACTAATAGGATGGAGATCATTTTCAGAATCCTCTGATATTTAAGCCTCGTTTTTATTATCTCAAAAAAATAAGTAAAGATGTTTTTAAAGTAACAAAAAAGCACTGCGTATCACGTCCTACACTATTTTTTAAAAATTCTGGTTGCTTTAAGCTGATTACCTTATTATCTGGTTGCCTCTTATCTGGTTACCAGATCTGTAGTTATCTTTTAACCTATTAGCCTATTAAAATTCTGGCTTATATAGTGATCCATTAATCTACAGACTCTGAGCAAACTACTCCTGCTAAACTCTGCAGGATTGTGGCTCTCCAGGAACTGAGTTTGACACCCTTGATTTATAGCATGCATTTTGGCACACTGAAATGTTATATAGACCAATCAGCAAACAGAACCATATCTATTTGTTTGCAGTAACACTTTGTGATCAAACATGGGCCACAGGCCAAAATGATAAGAATGAAGACATGCTGGTATGATGGAAGCTCAAAATGTGTGAAAATGATTAGAGAAGCACCTGAGCAGGACTTGCAGCTGGTGTGGCAATGTCTGCAGCTGTGCCTGCTCTCATAAAAGTGCAGCGGACATTGATCCACACACTGCCTGGTGCCCTGCAGGTCCATCAAAGGAGGTGTGCACACCCTGCAGGCGTCTGGCCCTGGGCCTGAGTACTGCTCACAGGAACTTCTCGCAGCATTCCCTTGAGCTGTAGTACCTGAAGAAAGCACACAAAGTGAAAGAAATGCATGTGAAGAGAAATTACTGGGAAATGAGTCTGAAACAGGCCAGAATCAAACCTGAATTTCCCATTTGAGCACTACAGCTCAGTATGTCGGAAGCCACACACTGGCACTGCTCTGATTAAGGAATCCTGTATTATGAAATTTGGGTAATTTGTTAGGAGGTTGTTTATCGTAAACACAAACCTTTTTGTCATCAGAGTGCAATTCAGACATTGAGGCCCTGCATTTTACATTTACATGTATGCATTTGTCCAGCACATCCTATTCATGCTGATCGGACTGACATCTGGGGAATTTGGAGGCCAGGGCAACACCTTGAACTTTGAATGACCAAACCCAAGGTTTCCCAGCTGAACTCGATAAAGAGCATCAAACTCCCTCCACCAGCTGTCGTGTTTCCACGGTGCATCCTGGTGCCATTAGTTACCCATGTAAACAGAGCATATATGCACAGCTGTCCACTTGATAAAGATGACAAATGGAATCATTGGATCAGACAACCTCTCTCCCCACTAAGGTGCAGTTCTGCTCACATGCCCATTTTATGTGCTTTCAAATGGGGCAGGAGTTATTATAGTTATTCTGACTTTTTTGGAGCTATATTGCCTCACATGCCGTAGGGTGCAATGTACGTTTTGTTCTGACACATTCCTCCCATAACCAAAATTTTCGGTGACTTGTGCCACAGTAGACCTTCTGTCAGTTCAGATAAGATGGTATAACGTTTGCTGTCCTCATACATTTATGAGTGTCACGAATCTGGTCGGTGTTCTGCGGACCGCTCACCACCAGATGTCGCTCTCGCTCCATTATTACACACAGACTGTTGCACTACACCCCGGACTACATCTCCCAGTACCCACCACGCTGATTGCGCCAGACACCTGTGGCCAATCAGCAGCCCTATTTAAGCCCCGGACTTTCACTCGATAAGCACCGAGTATTGTGGAGTGTTTATGTGGAGAACTGTATCAGTCGCGTTTAGCGCTCTCCTAAGACTAGCACTGTTTCCTAGTTTCCTAAGTTTCCTAGTTTCTGTATTTCCTGTGTTCCCTAGTTTCCTGAGTTCCTGGTTTCCTGAGTTTCGTATTCTCGCCTGGCCATCTCGTTTCGTCTGTCTCGCCGCCTGCCTTTCTGGACTCTAGCTTGTTGTAAGGATTACTCTTCGGGCTCACGTCATGGATTATGTTTGCCGTTGATCGACCAACGACAGCTCTGACTTTACTTGACTCCGGAACGACAGCTCTGACTTGACTTGACTCAGGAACGACAGCTCTGACTTGGCTTGACTCAGGAACGACAGCTCTGACTTGGCTTGACTCAGGAACGACAGCTCTGACTTGACTTGACTTGACACTGGAACAGCAGCTGTAGCTTGACTTGACACTGGAACAGCAGCTGTAGCTTGAAACTTGACACTGGAACAGCAGCTGCAGCTTGACAGGACTCGGAAACTTGACTTGACTCAGGAAACGCAGCTGCAACTTGACAGGACTCGGAAACTTGGCTTGACTCAGAAACTTGACTTGACTCAGGAAACACAGCTGCAACTTGACAGGACTCGGAAACTTGACTTGACTCAGGAAACGCAGCTGCAACTTGACTTGACTTGGAAACTTGACTTGACTCAGGAAACACAGCTGCAACTTGGCTTGACTCGGAAACTTGACTTGACCCAGGAAACGCAGCTGCAACTTGACTTGACTTGGAAACTTGACTCAGGAAACGCAGCTGGAACTTTATATGGCTCTGGTATAGCAGCTGTGACTTGACGAAGCTCTGTTTTCGCCGCCATTTTGTGAACGGGCTCCTCCGTCGCCGCCATTTTGTGAGCGCGCACCGGCGCGCCCGCCATCTTGTGCATGGGCGCCGCTGTCGCCGCCATTTTGTGAGCACGCACCGGCACGGCCGCCATTTGACGAGCGGGTTGCGCAGCTGGCATCACCGCGATGTTGCGCTCCTCATCCGTGACACCCACAGTAAACGAGGAGCCCACACACAATAGTGCAAAGTCCATAAAAGCAGCTATCAAAGAGCGCGGACCCTCGCGTCTCAGCCTCCCCTTAATGGCTGATTTATGCCATCACAGAAGATTTCAATTACTATACAGTCCGGGAGATTGGAATGGTTCGCCATAGCCAAAAATTCACAGATGTATTGCTCTAGAGATAGTTGTCCTTGTTTTAATTTGAATAGAATTCTTGTTGTGTCCATACCTGTGTATTGTCCGTGATGAAAGCTGCTGGATCCTGTGTAGGCCGAGTATTCTGTCATGTGGAGAGGGAGACGAGAGGCGAGGGGATCCATATGCAAGCTTTGTTCAAGGGACGAGACAAGTACATGGAACATAATCCATAACGAGAGCCAGAAGAGTAATCCTTACAACAAGCTAGAGTCCAGAAAGGCAGGCGGCGAGACAGACAAAACGAGATGGCCAGGCGAGAATACGAAACTCAGGAAACCAGGAACTCAGGAAACCAGGAACTCAGGATACTAGGAACTCAGGACACTAGGAACTCAGGAAACTAGGAACTCAGGAAACTAGGGAACACAGGAAATACAGAAACTAGGAAACTTAGGAAACTAGGAAACAGTGCTAGCACTAGGAGAGCGCTAAACGCAACTGATACAGTTCTCCACATAAACACTCCACAATACTCTGTGCTTATCGAGTGAAAGTCCAGAGTCAAGTCAAGCTACAGCTGCTGTTCCAGTGTCAAGTCAAGCTACTGCTGCTGTTCCAGTGTCAAGTCAACAACAGGAACAGGAACAACAGCTCTGACTTGGCTTGACTCAGGAAACACAGCTCTAACTTGACTTGACTTGTGGTGACCAACTGTGACTTGATTTGGCTCGCGATGATCAACTGTGACTTGACTGAACCTGTGAAGATCAGCTGTGGCTGGACTCGACTCATGAAGACCAGCTGTGACGTGACTTGTCTTAGCAGGAACAGCAGTTGTAATGTGATTTGAGTCAAAAACCGCATCTGAAAGGGCAGCCTTGATGGGTGCAAACTCAGGAGCAGAAGACATTATGTGAACAGGTTGTGGCTTGGCTGAGATGGCTTGAGCATGCTGTGGCTTGGCTGATGTGACGTGAGCGGGCTGTAGCTTGGCTGACGTGACGTTAGCGGGTGCTAGCTCGGCAGGCGTGGCGGCCATCTTGGCGACAGGTTCTGGCGTGGTGGCCATCTTGGTGACAGGCTCTGGCGTGGCGGCCATCTTGTGCAGTTGCTCTGGGCTCTCGGCTGAGACCTTGCTTGACCTTGAAGGAACGATGGTCGTGACTTTGCTTGACTCAGGAAACATGGCTTTAGCTTGACTTGACACTGGAACAGCAGCTGTAGCTTGACTTGACACTGGAACAGCAGCTGTAGCTTGACTTGACACTGGAACAGCACCTGTAGCTTGACTCGACTCGGAAACTTGACTTGACTCAGGAAACGCAGCTGCAACTTGACAGGACTCGGAAACTTGGCTTGACTCAGGAAACGCAGCTGCAACTTGACAGGACCCGGAAACTTGACTTGACTCAGAAACTTGACTTGACTCAGGAAACGCAGCTGCAACTTGGCTTGACTCGGAAACTTGACTTGACCCAGGAAACGCAGCTGCAACTTGACTTGACTTGGAAACTTGACTCAGGAAACGCAGCTGCAACTTTATATGGCTCTGGTATAGCAGCTGTGACGTGACGAAGCTCTGTTTTCGTCGCCATTTTGTGAACGGTCGTGACTTTGCTTGACTCAGGAAACATGGCTTTAGCTTGACTTGACACTGGAACAGCAGCTGTAGCTTGACTTGACACTGGAACAGCAGCCGTAGCTTGACTTGACACTGGAACAGCAGCTGTAGCTTGACTTGACACTGGAACAGCAGCTGTAGCTTGACTTGACACTGGAACAGCAGCTGTAGCTTGACTCGACTCGGAAACTTGACTTGACTCAGGAAACGCAGCTGCAACTTGACAGGACTCGGAAACTTGGCTTGACTCAGGAAACGCAGCTGCAACTTGACAGGACTCGGAAACTTGACTTGACTCAGAAACTTGACTTGACTCAGGAAACGCAGCTGCAACTTGACTTGACTTGGAAACTTGACTTGACTCAGGAAACACAGCTGCAACTTGGCTTGACTCGGAAACTTGACTTGACCCAGGAAACGCAGCTGCAACTTGACTTGACTTGGAAACTTGACTCAGGAAACGCAGCTGGAACTTTATATGGCTCTGGTATAGCAGCTGTGACTTGACGAAGCTCTGTTTTCGCCGCCATTTTGTGAACGGGCTCCTCCGTCGCCGCCATTTTGTGAGCGCGCACCGGCGCGCCCGCCATCTTGTGCATGGGCGCCGCTGTCGCCGCCATTTTGTGAGCACGCACCGGCACGGCCGCCATTTGACGAGCGGGTTGCGCAGCTGGCATCACCGCGATGTTGCGCTCCTCATCCGTGACACCCACAGTAAACGAGGAGCCCACACACAATAGTGCAAAGTCCATAAAAGCAGCTATCAAAGAGCGCGGACCCTCGCGTCTCAGCCTCCCCCTTAATGGCTGATTTATGCCATCACAGAAGATTTCAATTACTATACAGTCCGGGAGATTGGAATGGTTCGCCATAGCCAAAAATTCACAGATGTATTGCTCTAGAGATAGTTGTCCTTGTTTTAATTTGAATAGAATTCTTGTTGTGTCCATACCTGTGTATTGTCCGTGATGAAAGCTGCTGGATCCTGTGTAGACCGAGTATTCTGTCATGTGGAGAGGGAGACGAGAGGCGAGGGGATCCATATGCAAGCTTTGTTCAAGGGACGAGACAAGTACATGGAACATAATCCATAACGAGAGCCAGAAGAGTAATCCTTACAACAAGCTAGAGTCCAGAAAGGCAGGCGGCGAGACAGACGAAACGAGATGGCCAGGCGAGAATACGAAACTCAGGAAACCAGGAACTCAGGAAACCAGGAACTCAGGATACTAGGAACTCAGGACACTAGGAACTCAGGAAACTAGGAACTCAGGAAACTAGGGAACACAGGAAATACAGAAACTAGGAAACTTAGGAAACTAGGAAACAGTGCTAGCACTAGGAGAGCGCTAAACGCAACTGATACAGTTCTCCACATAAACACTCCACAATACTCTGTGCTTATCGAGTGAAAGTCCAGAGTCAAGTCAAGCTACAGCTGCTGTTCCAGTGTCAAGTCAAGCTACTGCTGCTGTTCCAGTGTCAAGTCAAGCTACAGCTGCTGTTCCAGTGTCAAGTCAAGCTAAAGCCATGTTTCCTGAGTCAAGCAAAGTCACGACCATCGTTCCTTCAAGGTCAAGCAAGGTCTCACCCGAAAGCCCAGAGCAACTGCACAAGATGGCCACCACGCCAGAGCCTGTTGCCAAGATGGCCGCCATGCCAGAACCTGTCGTCAAGATGGCCGCCACGCCTGCTGAGCTAGCACCCGCTAACGTCACGTCAGCCAAGCCACAGCCCGCTCTCGTCACATCAGCCAAGCCACAGCATGCTCAAGCCATCTCAGCCAAGCCACAACCTGTTCACATAACGTCTTCTGCTCCTGAGTTTGCACCCATCAAGGCTGCCCTTTCAGATGCGGTTTTTGACTCAAATCACATTACAACTGCTGTTCCTGCTAAGACAAGTCACGTAACAGCTGGTCTTCATGAGTCGAGTCCAGCCACAGCTGATCTTCACAGGTTCAGTCAAGTCACAGTTGATCATCGCGAGCCAAGTCAAGTCACAGTTGGTCACCACAAGTCAAGTCAAGTTAGAGCTGTGTTTCCTGAGTCAAGCCAAGTCAGAGCTGTCGTTCCTGAATCAAGCCAAGTCAGAGCTGTCGTTCCTGAGTCAAGCCAAGTCAGAGCTGTCGTTCCTGAGTCAAGCCAAGTCAGAGCTGTCGTTCCTGAGTCAAGTCAAGTCAGAGCTGTCATTCCGGAGTCAAGTAAAGTCAGAGCTGTCGTTGGTCGATCAACGGCGAACATAATCCATGACGTGAGCCCGAAGAGTAATCCTTACAACAAGCTAGAGTCCAGAAAGGCAGGCGGCGAGACAGACGAAACGAGATGGCCAGGTGAGAATACGAAACTCAGGAAACCAGGAACTCAGGAAACCAGGAACTCAGGAAACTAAGGAACACAAGAAATACAGAAACTAGGAAACTTAGGAAACTAGGAAACAGTGCTAGCACTAGGAGAGCGCTAAACACGACTGATACAGTTCTCCACATAAACACTCCACAATACTCGGTGCTTATCGAGTGAAAGTCCGGGGCTTAAATAGGGCTGCTGATTGGCCACAGGTGTCTGGTGCAATCAGCGTGGTGGGTAATGGGAGATGTGGTCCGGGGTGTAGTGCAACAGTCTGTGTGTAATAATGGAGCGAGAGCGACATCTGGTGGTGAGCGGTCCGCAGAACACTGACCAGATTTGTGACAATGAGAGAGAGGAGAGAGCAGATGAAGGTAGCCTGGTGCACAGCTCAGACAGGGAGACAGGTGGCCACATGATCACAGGGCATACAGAAACCCAGCTCTAACCTGTCAGCCTCTTCATGGCCACTGTAAATTCTTTCAGGACTGTCTAGAACACAAACATGTTTGTACTTTAAGTACAACTTGCATAACTAATAATTAAAATAAATAATAATTAAAAATCACAACGTTATTATTTTCTTAACAGTAGAAGTATTCAAAAGAAATGCACTGACATAAGTTCTGCGTTGTGCGCTTTTCTGTTTTTCCCTTTTTCTTTCCCCTGCCATGGACCTGCCAGCTGTCCAGCTTCTCTGCCTGGAGCAGGAAGACCATTCCCTGGAGGATCACACCGTGCCAAACTCACTATCTGGTCAAAGGCGCGTCTCCTAACGGAGAACATCACCGTCCCATCCACTGATGGTGACCTGCAACTGACCTCTGATTTAATGTTTAAATATTTCTTAACTACACATCTCTGTTGGTTTCGTCCAGCTCTCCTACATCTCCTGACTCTCCACTGGTTCTGCCCTGCCCTGAATCTCTGCTGGTTCCATCCAGCTCTCCTTAGTCTCCTACGTTTCCTATGTCTTCTAACTCTCCTACGTATCCTAAGTCTCCACTGGTTCAGCCCAGCACATGTTCTCCAGTGTGTTTCCTCCCAGCCTCGTTCTCCCATCTCCTCTCCTAGAGCCAGCCAGTTCCTCAGCCTTGTCTGCCCAGGTTCCTGCCAGCTCCTCAGCTCAGCCTCAGTCAGCGCCATCTGGGTCTCACTTAGTCTCGTCTCGGGTCTTCCAGTCTCCAGCTCTGCCTTGGCGTGAATATCCCCTGTCTCCACTTCGGCCCTCAGACTCATTGGCCCCTCTCCTTGCTCCCTCGTCTCCATTGTGGCCTGTCTTCCCACTAGCTCCACCAGGTTCCCTCGTCCCTCCGGCTCCACCTTGGTCAGTCGACCTTTCTCCACTCCTTCTTTTGTCTCCTCCGTTCTCCTCAGTCGCTCTTTCTCTGCCACAGTTTTCCGGATCCCCATCTCTGCCTCTGTTGCATGAGCCATCAGCTCCACCATGGCCTTCCAGGCCTGGAGTGTCACCCTGACTCCATGTCTGCTCTGCTCCACCTGGGTCTCCTCCTCCAGTAGCTCTGTTTCCGTCACACATCCCATGGTGTTGTCTAGGCCTTCTACACCATGGCTTCTCCCTCCTTCGACTCCACCATGGCCCTCTGCCCTGGCTGTGCTCTGTGTTACCACCTGGCTTCTCCTGCTCCTTGCATAACCCGGACTCCTCCCATTTTCAGCTCCACCCCAGTTGCTCCATCCACCTCCAAAGCCCCTGCCCTTTCTCTTTCCCTCATGTGTTGGACTTTTCTACTGTGTAAGGATATGCCTTCAGGGAGTTCTGACATGTATATGGTTTTCTGTTCCATTTTTTCTTTCAGCTGACCTAGTTTTTAGTTTTTCTAGTTAATTGATTAGTTCCCACCTGTTTCTCCCTCATTACACCTGGTTATTTAAGCCCTGGGTTTCCCTGTGTTAAGGGTTTTGGTAATGTTTGTGATGTTTTAGTTGTTGTGTTGTGGTTTCTCCTGTATACTCCCTTTGGATTTATTATTAAAGACTGTTACACTGTGTCTACACTGAATGCAAGTGGCACGGCACGACAAAATACTATAGAACCCATTATAATTAGTGACACTGTATATACTGGATGTGACGCAGCTCGACACAGCAAATCCCCAACAGTAAACTGATTCCTTGTTCTATTTATGATATAATGACACAAAGTTCAAATGATTTTCATCTGATTTTTATCTGATTTTCGAATTAAAGTCCATTGTAGACAGACTTTAGCTGCGTGTCGTGCCCAGTGTAGACATGGTGTTAGTTGAATTCTCCTGCATCGTGCACTTTACTGCACAACAAGTTACAGTGCACGTGAGGCATCTGCACAATCAGTTGGATTTAATAAAACAAAGATAAGAAGAAAACAAAATGCAGATAGAAAGATACAAAGAAAACAAAAAAATTGATATCTCTAAATTGGCTATGTAATTGGCATAATACATATTTACCTGACTGATAATAAATTGTTACATTTGAAGTTATTCTGACTTACTCTGAGATTACTGACTCTAGTTATGTTATGTCCATAACATTGCAAATCTACATTCAGGTTAGTAACGGACTAAAATGATGTTTAAAGGGGTCATCGGATGCCCATTTTCCACAAGTTGATATGACTCTTTAGGGTCTTAATGAAAAGTCCCCCAAACTTTGGTTAAAAATTCTCAATGGTAGTGTAAAACAACACCCTTTTTACCTTGCCAAAATCAGCTCTGTTAAAATCATCTCATTCTGGTTGAGGCTGCTTTAAATGCAAATGAGCTCTGCTCGCCCCGCCCCTCTCTTCTTTCTGTGGAGTGATGAGCCTGTTTACTTTAGCCGCATTTAGCTGCGTTTAGCCACTAAACCTGCTAACTAGCACATTATTAGGAAAGTCGATCGCAAAGATTCATAAAAAAAACCCTATACTCACTTCTGCTGTAAGTGAAGCTGGATCACGAATGATTTGCGCGAAAATAGACGAATATATGTAGATCGGGAGGCGCATTCCCTTGCATCTTCAGCAGCTCAGATGTCGGGAGTAAATGACGACCACTACGTTCATTACTACATCCAACAATACAACACCTCAATTGCTCAATCAGAGATATTCTTATCTAACTTACATCCCTGCTCCAGCATTGAAACAAAGAGGGCGGACTGTTACAGCTGATCTGAGGTAAGACGCTCATGTCAATCAGCTATCATGGGAGTGGCCTCTGTGGGTGTGACACCACAACAACAGGCATCTGAGAATGGCTCAATTTGAAAAAGGGAGTATTATTTTTACAGATTAATTAAAAACCACTGCATGGATTTTTAGCATTATAGGGTAGATTTGTACATACACTACCAACACACATTAATATTGAAACAGCATGTAAAAGTGAACTTAGCATCCAATGACCCCTTTAAGACCTCCGACTAACACATTGGCATTAGTCAATTTATACTTAGACTGTAGAGGCTAATAATGGCTGTTCCATTTAGAACAAGAGTGTGTTGTTAATTAACCTCAATTTGGGTCAGCCTCAACCACTGTTTATTGTAATATTATTACTTTTATTATTATTATAATTATTATTATAAGTGTGGTGTGAAAAATCATAAAATTATATAAAGTTTATTATATAAAGTTTCCATTAGAGGAAGTAAAGATTCATTAATAAGCTCCAGTTGTCGGTCAGGAAAATAATCGAAATGAACAACATGCTGTCATTATACAATTCTCAAGATTTACTATGCTGCAAGCAAGTTCAGGAAAACTTACGTGCACAAGCTGAGACCTAATGTAAGATTTAATCATAGCCACCGCTCAGGTCCATATTGATAAATTTCAAGTTTAGATAGATAGAGTTGCAGAGAAAGCAAACAGAGGTGCGAAGATTAAGTAGGCAATTATTTATTTAGCGAGTTCTTTTGAAGCAGGAACTCATTACAAAGGAACTTTGACAGTTTTATCAGGTGGGAGAGAAAGAAAAACTAACTGATAAGTTAACAGTAGCACATATGATGCAATTCTGAGCCTTGTGACCGTAAAATTCCAGGCAGGAGCTATCTCAGTAATGGCAAATGTGACTTTACCCTTTCAGAGTAAGAAAAAAAGACATGGTTATTGTGTTCAACTGCTATAAAACAATAAAAATGTCAAAAGCGAATGACAGATGATTTCCAGAATGTAGCATTATATATAAAATTAAATCATACTCGTTTAAAATTTGGTATGGTAAAATAAAATGTTAAAAACTTCCAGTCAATATTTTTAGTAAAAGGTTAACCTTTCAGCCCACCAAATTTTCGTAAATGTGTAAAACATTTTGAAATTCCCTGCTAAATTACAGGGCATAATTAGTTTTTAAAGTGTTTTACTACAAGATGTCCAGCGGAAGACAGCAGTTTAGCAAACAAAAATGCAAGTTTGCAACAGAGGGTGAATTTATCCTTCTTTATTCTTCTTACGTTAAATGACAGGTGTTCTTTCTCGCCATCAACATATTGGCCTTCTGGGCAGCTGATCACCGGGCACTTCCCGTAAACTGGATCAGTCACAGTCTGATCATGGCAGGTCAAACAGGAGCTGTGACAGGGCTGACAGCGCCACCATCTGGAATCTTTAAATGTGTCTGCTAGGCACTCCTTCATGCAGGTGGCCTCTTTTTCATGCAACGTGTCTTTTTTTAGTCTAATTAGTGTTGTGATATTTGTAGTACTTTATCCAAGACAGACATGAACAGTAAGTGCTACTTTTTTTTTTAGAAAATGTGACACGAATTAACATTCAAAAGTTTGGGCTCAGTAACATTTATTGATTTGATTGATTGATTGATTGAAATAAATTAATCCGTTTGGTAACACAGTAAGGTTACATTTGTTAACTATATTTAACACATTAACTAACAATGGGCAATACATTGTTACAGTTTTTTATTAATATTTGTTAACATTAGTTAATGCTAATGCAACTGTTCATTGTTAGTTTGTTAGTTCAGGTCCATTAATTAACATTAATAGATACAACTTTTGAATGTTGGAATCAACATTAAGATTAAAACATGCTTTAAACGTTTTTTATTGTTGGTTTGTTTACTAATGAAGTTAACTAATGTTAACAAATGGAACCTTATTGTAATGTGCAAGCATGCATTACATTTATCAAAGTGACACTAAAATCATTTATAATGTAAAGATAAGGATTTCAGTTTCAAATAAATGCTGTTTCTTTGACTTTCTAATTGTCAGAAAATCATAAAAAAAAAATTTCCATTCAAAAAAAATAAATAAGCAGCACAACTGTCTCCAACATTAATGAGAATATATGTATGAGTATATATGTATGAATAAATATATAAAGAGTAAGATTTCTTGAGCCACAAATCAACATATTAGAATGATTTCTGAAGAATCATGTGACACTTAAAGGGTTCATTGGATGCAAAGTTCACTTTTTCATGTTGTTTGAACATTAATTTATGTTGGCAGTGTATGTACACATCTACCCTATAATGATTAAAATCCATGCAGTGTAAGAATAATATTCCCTTTTTCAAATCGAGCCGTTCTCAGATGCCTGTCGGTGTGCCGTCACACAGACAGAGTCCACTCCCACGATAGTTGACTGACATGAGCATCTTACCTCAGACCAGCTGTCACAGTCCAGTAACCGCCATTGTTTCGATGCCGGAGCAGGGATGTAAGTTAGACAAGAATATCTCAGATTGAGCGATTGAGGTGTTGTTTTGTTGGATGTAATAATGAACATAGTGGTCGTCATATCTGAGCCGCTGACGATGCAGTGGATTATGTTTGCTTGTGAAGGGAATGCGCCTCCCGATCTACATATATCCGTGTATGTTCACACGAATTATTTGTGATCCAGCTTCACTTACAGCAGAAGTGAGTATAAGTTCTCGGGATTGCGAGTCCATTCATAAAACCGGAATTTACTCTATAGCGCGGAATGCCACGGTATTCGTCGATTTTTGGATAAATAAATCAAACGTTGGTCTGTCACTTAATTCGGATTGCGATGTGCACTAGTCAATGTGAATACTGAAAGGCAAAGACGGTTTAAATATGAGTCCTGCATGTTCCGTTTGACTCTGTATGTATGAATGACAGAGACACGGTTTTGTGACGCTTGCTGTTTTTCGGTCTCTCCCAGACAGCAAAAATCATCAGGCCCAGAGTTTGGGCCAGAGTTTTGGGCCAGATCCATGCAACAGACTTGGGCCGGTGTCCTTTAGCACAACGGGCCGATAGTGGCATGGATCCGTTTTCCGCATCTGGACCAGAACCGGGCCAGATGCGAATTACTTTATGGTGATTTGGCCCAAATGTGGGCCAGATCTGATCCAGTACCAAGCCAGATCTGGGCCAGTACCAAGCCGGATCTGGGCCAATACCATGTCGGATCTGGTTGAGTACCATACCAGATCTGGGCCAGTAACATGCCGGATTTGGGACGGTACCATGTCAGATCTGGTTCAGTACCATGCCGGATCTGGGCCAGTAACATGCCAATTTGGGGGAGGTACCATGTCGGATCTGGTTCAGTACCATGCCGGATATGGGCCAGTAACATGCCGGATTTGGACCAGTACCATGCTGGATTTGAGCCAGCTCATTTTGTATATATAAATAGACCTACATACACACACACACACACACACACACACACACACACAAGTTGTATACACATCTAGAATTCAAATACAATTAGTTTATTTGTATAGTGCTTTTCAAAATACATGTTTCTCTGTTACAACTAAAAATATAATTGAAGATGACTGTATCAGAGTAATGTCCATATGCCATTGTATTTGTACAGTTTCTGGATAATACAAATCATATAAGTAGATAATTTAAGTAGACTGTATTTAAGCAGAAATTCCATTAAAGCAATGACTACAAGCGTCTTACATAATACATAATTAGCCACTTTTTTTGTATAGATGTATAGACATTTACTATACTGAACACTTTATTAAAACAATACACTACAAAAAATGATTTTCTTACTTAGTATTTCTGCGTTGTCTTCTAGTATATATCTACAAATTCTTGAATCAAGATGGATTTACTTTACAAGTAAAACAACTTAAGATATTGTGTTTTGTTTTCTAAAAAATGTTATCAAAATTTTGTTCGTTTTTTGCTTACAACAAGAAAAATATCTGCCAATGGGGCAAGAAAAATCATTTAGCCTTTGAATTAAGATTATTTTTCTTACCCCATTGGCAGATATTTTTACTTGTTTTACAAAATTAGATTTTTTATTTATTTATTTATTTTTTTTTTTTTAAAAACAAGACTTAATATCTTAAGTGATTTTACTTGTCAAGTAAATTCATCTTGATTCAAGAATGTTTAAATATTTATACTGGAAAACAAGACAAAATACTAAGAAAATAATTTTTTGCAGTGTATTCATATTAAAACAACTGACAAAAGACGTGCCACTGTCCATCTTTTCTTTCATTTTGATCATTTTTGCACAAAAAGCAAAATGAAAGTTTATTTAAAACATTACCCGAAGTAGTACATGTCTCTACTTCTAGTGCTTACTGTACTATTGTAATATGTAATATTCACTAAGCTTAAAACAGTGCTACACAATGGGAATGAGATGAATCTGAATAATTACCACAGGGAAATTTTACACCACAGGGAAGGTTCTTATACTGTAAATGTGTGTCACCATCATGTGCTTGAGTTGGTTCTAGTTGTAATAGTCTTGTGCAGTGTCGTTCTTGAGGTAAATGCGAGCCCAACGTCTGACTCCACAGCTTAAACACAGTTCCCTCCTTTTCGTTGTCTGTAAAAAAAGATTAAATGTGGAAAAAAAATGTTATTGCCATCTCACATAAAAGAAGTTTACATATAGTCCACAAGCGAAAATGACACTGTTCAAAAAAGTTTACATCCCCTTGATTCTTAATACTGTGTTGTTACCTGAATGATCCACAGCTGTGTTTGATTGTTGCCTGCTGTTCTTTGGAAAAATCCTTCAGGTCCCACAAATTCCTTGTTGTTTTTTTTTTTTTTTTTTTTTTTTAAAGCATTTTTGTGTATCTTAACCCTTTCCAACAATGACTGTATGATTTTGAGATCCCACTTTTCACCCTGAGGTCAACTGAGGGACTCATATGCAACAATTACAAAAGGTTCAAACACTCACTGATGCTCCAGAAGGAAACACGATGCATTAAAGGATTGCTCCACTTCCAGAATAAAAATTTCCTGATAATTTACTCACCCCCATGTCATCAAAGATATTCATATCTTTCTTTCTTCAGTCAAAAAGAAATTAAGTTTTTGAGGAAAATATTCCAGGAATTTTCTCCATATAGTGGACTTCAATGGGGATTCATGGATTGAAGGTTAAAAATGCAGTTTCAATGTGTACTCTATGCATACTCTGTGGTTCAAAACAGTTAGGGTCTCATTTTCTCCTCCAGCTTCAAAATCGTCCAACATCATTGTTTTACCTTTTTTTGTAAAGGGCGTTTGACCTTCTTTGCACGTTCACTTCGTAAACACTGGGTTGGTATTTCTGCAGCGATGTAGGATGATTTTGAAGTTTGAGGGGAAAATTAGATGAGAGTTTTTCGACATATCCCTAACTATATTGAACCGGAGTGTACAGTATAACATGCGTATAGCTAGACAAGACAACCATTTAAGTTTGTTTTTTTGTTGTTGTTTTTTTATAGAAATTAACCGATTGTTTCACTAGATAGTGAAAGAGCCCTTTGAAGCTGCACTGAAACTGCAATTTTAACCTTCAAACCGTTTATCCCCATTGAAATCTACTGTGTGGAGAAAAATCCTGGAATATTTTCTTCAAAAAACTTAATTTCTTTTCAACTGAAAAAAGAAAGCCATGAACACCTTGGATGAAATGGGGGTGAGTACATTATCAGGAAATTTTCATTCTGGAAGCCGAGTAATCCTTTAAGAGCCAGATTAATTAGTGCACATTATTTATTAGTGATTAATTAGTGAATAACTCAAACTCTGAATGCTGGAAAAAATAAAAAAAAAATAAAAAATTACAACAAAAATAGGGACTCGCCTTACTATTTGACAGCCTCGGCTACTGGGTGGAACCTGAAATTGAAACAGATTGTTATATAGTATTGCTACACAATTTCTCAATTCATTAACTAAATTAACATGGAACATATCATTAACAGAAATAAAAGCATCTTTTAGCAAAGATTTTATAAATAAAAAACCATACCAAATAATATAATGTAATACATATCTGCTTCCTCAGTGCCCTTCTCTGTTTTTATCATTCAGGATGCACCTGAAAGCATTCTGCCTGCTTATTCAAGGGAACTGGGCTGGTCAAAAGTTTGGACACATTACTATTTTTAATGTTTTTGAAATAAGTATTTTATGCTCTTCAAGCTAGCAAATTTGATCAAAAATAGAGAAAAAAAATGTAATATTGTGAAGTATTCAAATTTAAAATAATGTTTTTTTAATATACTTGCTTTGATCAATGCTAAATTGTCAGCATCATTACTCCAGTCTTCAGTGTCACGTGATCCTTCAGAAATCATTCTAATATGCTGGTTTGCTGTTCAAGATGCATTTTTGAATATTATCACTGTTAAATAACAGTTGTACTCCTAATATATGCAGGAACCATGATATACAACCATTCAAATGTTTGGTGTGTGTTATTTAATAGCAATTACTGTTTTTATTTAGCAATAGGCATTAAATTGATAAAAGTGAAAACATTTAAAATTTTGCAAAAAATTTCAAATAAAGCATGTTCTTTTAAACTTTCTATTCATCAAAGAATCCTAAAACAATGTTTCCAGTATATATCAGGCAGCAAAAACAGTTTTTTTTTTAAACCATTATTGATAACTGAGCACCAATAACAATCCAGCAGTAAATTAACATAATATAGTCATGTATATGCTATACATATCTATGGTTAGAATGATTTCAGAGGGATCATGTCTCACTGAAGACTGGAGTAATGATGCTAAATTTACAGGAATAAAATAAATTAATTTATGAATAGAACAGTTTGATCACACCGTGTGACTTACCTTGATGAAGTTTTTGGGGTACTCAAGGGAAAAAAAAAAAAAAAGAAATCGGCGCGCTCGTTTTCACGGATGCGGCCCGGATCCGCTCTGCCACTGTTGTTCCCGCCCACTGAAACCGGGCTCGGGATCAGTCCGTGTTACAGCACTGAAATGGATGTGACTGTTATGCGGATTTGCCGGTTTAAAAACGGATCCGGCACGGAGTCCACTGCTGTCTGCGTCTCACTATATGACGACATGAACACGTAAACTTAATCTTGCTGTGAGAGTCAAATTATGTGAATTTTACCGTTTCATTTCAAGTATACCCGGCTGCAGCCTGCAGAATGGCCCACAAATGCTTTCATTGGCTAATGGCATGTAAATACGAGCATAGTTGTCACCACATACATTTAACATGTAATAATACACACGCACACACACACACGTTTGTTTTTGTGAATTGTGGGGACTTTCCATAGACTTCTATAGATAGATTTTATACTGACTAAACGATATTGTCTATCCCCGAACCCAACCCTAACCCTAAACCTAACCCTCACAGAAAACATGTTTGCATCGTTACACTTTCAGATAAACATCATTTACTATTTTTAATAATTTTTTAACAATGTCAAAAATTTCAGGTTTTACTATCCTTGTGGGGACATTTGGTCCCCACTATGTAGCAAAAACAAGTACACACACACACACACACACACAAGGGCAGTCTTATTTTAACTACTTCACATCTCCTTATACAATCGCTCATTAGTGACATAATGAACGCAATGTTGTAATCAAACATTACAACTAATCAAATAAGACAAAACTCGTAGCTCAACTACTCACCAACGCAGCGACAAACGAGTGGAAATAAAATCCTGCTGAGGGCGTTGGCGTCATTAACCAATGATATCATTTGTGGGCGGGGCGACACTTGTAGCCCTGCCCCACATGCAGCTCCACCCCGTTCTGCAGGCTGCAGCCAGGACCTTCTCTTTCATTTGAGAAAACTACCTTCATATCATACTATATACAAACAGAAACTAAACAGCAAACCCGTCAAAATAAAAGTACAGTTTATCGTGTAACAGAAATATATAAGTCTTGTATTACTTGTGTACAGTAAAATGTAGGTCTTTATATATTCCTATTTCTGTCAAATTTAAAGAAACAATTAAATGATAAAAATAAATATTACTATAAGATTAACCACTTAATTGTAAAAAAAAATGCTACAATTATTATTATTAAAACTTTTTAAACTGAATATTGACACTTTTTTCGTCCATGTATTGATTTTAAAAGTAAACCCTGCTGGTTTGGCAAAAAAAAAAAAAAAAAAAAAAAAAAAAAAAAAAAATTAAAGGGTTTAATTTTCATTTGATTAAAAAAAAAGTTGAATGCCTTTATTTGATTATCAGAAACATTAAAACACACAAGAATTTCTGGGAAAAAAAGAAAAAGATTGTAGGGCCCTATTGTTTAAAATGTTGAAATTGAGAATTTGGGGATTTCTTTTTTCACTGAAATAAACGTTTTCGTTATTACAAAGCTGTAAACCTAGGAGAAACACTGGAAAGATTAAAAAAACAAAACAAACAAACAAACAAAAAACCCCTCAGAATCAGTATATCAAGGGATATATACAAGAATTTTCTAATCTTTCGGTAAATAAATGGAGAATAAATTAAATTTTCCCCATTGAAGAAAGAAAGGTTTGGAAGTCCGTTTCCATAGAATAATAAAAAAGCAAATGTGACTTTATCTCACAATTTTTCATTTTCTATGCAATTTCCAAAGATTTACATAAAAATACTTGACTGGAAACACAAGATGTGAATAATATTTCTAAAACGTAAATAAAATAAAATAATCTTGAATGTTTTTTTTGTTTTGTTTTGTTTTTGTGAGCACACTTTTAACCACACACACTGATAAACTGAAATTATATTATGTTTTTTTTATTTTTATAGATACATTGTGTATTTACATGAATGTTTTTTTTTTTTCATGTTAAGAGCACAATATCACACACTGATCATGCAAGTAGTTATTGGTTGATCATTATGCCTTAAATTTATATTCAACATAAATGTTTAGGAACTAGGAACCCTAACAAAGAGAGCTTCTCCGAAGTGTACAAAAAACAAATTACACATTTAATTTAAATTTTAAGAAATATTTAAGAGTTTTCACCATCCTATTAATATTATGACCATACTAGGATACATAAATGTTTATATTACACTTTCTATTACATTTACTGTACAGTCATATCCAAATCAAAATTCCTATAATATTTTAAAAAATATACACATACCTATTATTAGAACCTATTATTAAAAACATCATAAAACAATGTCCGATTTCTGAACTGTTAGTAATGATCGACCATAAATAGCTTTGTACCTTAAAAAGGCTTCCATGCATTTGATTGCTACATCGTCTACTTCTGGGTCAAACTTGTTTGCCAAAAGATGGTGTTGCTGCACGATCCATTTTAAGTCCCCAGCTCCATAGACACACACTGCCCGTCTGTGCGTCCCAGTGCATGGTGAGTAGGGAGCCCCATTCTTTAGATCTCCTTCATGGTCGCTCCACTTTACCAGCCGAGCAATTGCGTTCATGTCCGATTGCTCATATTTGATGTTTGGAGGATTGGATCCTGGTATTGAAGGCATCCGCTGTAATGTAGCCCACATGTGCTCATCTGGACTGTACGTGTCTTTCTCCCATTCCATGAAGTTTTGAATCTCTTTGCTTTTAAAGATGTGCTCCACAAACTCTCTTGAAACCACAAAGTAGGCATTTCCTGAGAACATGGGGGTCTTTATTGGTGGAGGTGACTTTTTGATGCCTGTCCAAGTCACAACGTCCGTAACATTGTAATGATACTGCCAACGCCAATTTTTGGCCGCTACGGTCTCAGACTCCAAACTGTTCTTTCCGTTCAGCCATTTTAGAGACTGGACCATTTCTGCATTGGTTTTAATTGGGAAATCAGTGCCACAGGTGTTAAGCAGATACTTCCACTGAACAGGTGTCTTGAGCAGATCCTTCATGCAGTTGATGTCCGCTTGAACCCGAGACCAGGAGGCATAGATCACACTCTCCAGTTTGCTGGCCACAAACACGTTGGTCAGGCAGGATGTGATGGCTCTTACTGCTTCTTTAAAGATCTCGGGAGACTTCTGGTCCACATGTACACAGTACACATTGTGAGGAGTGTAAATGGCTCTCAAGAGCCTTTCAAACATCTCGATCTTCTCATGGATCACCATGGAGTAAGCAATGGGAAAATCTTTCTCCTCTTTACTGAGAGAAACCATCAGAAATCCTCTGTCTTCGATGTAGGATGGACAATCCTTGGTTGCATTGAAATAGAATGACTCTGATAGCAGAGCTTTTCTTTTTTTAGACGCCAGGAGTTTCCTGAAAACATCCTTCTCCACTCCATCCATGTCTTCTTGGATAATAGCAGAACAAGCTTGTAGTTCTCCAACATCCTGCTTTAGTGAGTAATTCAAGACCAGCTCTTCCTTGTGAGGACAATTTGTCCTTCGTCTTGGATGATTCATCAGAAGGATGAACAAAGTTATGTTCACAGAAAGGATGGAAATTATTTGCAGAGTTCTGAGAAGTCTCATGTTAGTTCTTTAAGATTCTAACTTTCATGAAACTACTGCCAAGTGAAGAAACCTGTTCCAGTAAGGTAAGCCTCTCTCGTGGCAAGAGCAGAAAGGGAAGGGTTGACTTGCAAAAGTGGTTGATTGTTAATGCATAACCGCAATGTTGTATCACCTACCTGGAGGGTGCGATTAGCCAACATCACTATCAGTAGGTAATATCATTTAATTAAAATAAATAAAGTTTATTGGTACAACAAAACCGTTCTTAAAACATACATTTTCGATGGTCACTTTTAGGAAGTGTATTGGCTTGTCTTTCTGTTGTCTCATGGGTTTAATATTCAATAACTCAGTGGTTTTCAAACTAGTCCTAGGAGCACCCCTGCCCTGCACATTTTGCATGTCTCTCTCATCTAACACACCTGATTGAACTCATCAGCTCGTTAGTAGAAACTGCACAACATGAATTGAGTGTGTCTGATAAGGGAGACATACAAAATGTGCAGGGCAGGGGTGCTTCCAGGACCGGTTTGAAAACCGCTGCTTTAACTTAAATGGTTTTTAAAGCCTATTTACCCAGTTATTTTCCCACCAAGGACACAGTGAAGCAAGAACTTAAGAGCCTGTATTGAGCCCAAATAGTTTTCAATGATCTACACCCCTAATTTCAAACTTAAAACTAATAATGAATACTTTCGCAGGTTAAAAAGGAAGATCACAGTTCTCACAGAAATTCAGTTTTATTGAGCTATTAGGGATGAATGGATTGTGTTTGCTGCTGTAAAGTTTACAGTGTTAATGTTGTATGTACCAGATGTCAAGTAAAGATAAGTCACTCCAGAAGTGACACGGAAGCACAGAGGACCGTCACTTCTTGCGCAAATTTCACAACATATTTGCATCATATTTTCATCACAATGTGCTGAAGTGTACATCAAGAAAACACTTGTAATACTTGGCAGGAAGCTTAAGAAGACTGATTTATCAACTGGGTCATATGGAGATCCCATACATTTTGGAATCACAGTGATCGTTTTATTTATTTTAATTTTGTTTATCTTTTTTTATAATAGCATGTGCGTAAATAAATGATTATAGAATTTTGGGTGGAGTATTCCTAAAAGACAGGTGTTAAACGTAAGCTGTGTCCACACTTATCCCTTATGTATTGCACTAATTTTATTTGTCAGATATTTAATGGTGTCTTAAAGCTCATTGTATGTTATCTTATATGTTGTTTTTAAGTGCACTTTATAAAATAAAACTTAATTTACGTAAGCAAATTTTATTTGATGAAGACAAAGGTTGGAGACAAAGACAAAATGTATTTCTGTGGATTAACTTGCACAGATTAATTATTCACCACAACACTAGTAATGTGTGCTGACAAGTGAATATTGTTTACAGACAGCATTACCACTGTCACTCATTAGCAATGTTTAACTTAATTTTTTTGTATGTACAAAAGTTAATGTTTTTTCTTTTCTTTTCTTTTCGGAAATATCAATTGACATATCACCATTATTGTGATCAGTGTTCCATTTAGTTAGCCAATTGATCCTTAACTTTTTTAAAAAATAGTTCTTCTTTAGCTCTTGTAACTGTATAGAAAACATGTTTGCTGTGGCAAAGGAAGCCAGGATCTCATCAATATATTTATATTTTGCAAAATGAAACCTGTGATACAAAGTGAGATTCAAAGTAACCATATTCTGAAAGCTGCTTAAACCACAGTAAGACTATTGATGATTCAAATTCAAAATAAATTTTTAGATACATGATAGTACTGTGTTGCCTGTAAGTACAATTATATATTTTGAATCTGTTTTTTTTTTTGACTAGTCAAAACTTCTTAATTAAATCTTCTTAATTTAAAGATATCTGCCATTTATTTATGGATATGTCAATCTCATTTCTATCTGGGAAAAAAATTTAATAAATATGTGGAATTAACATTGTTACTAGTAAAAATTATTAGTGGGCAATTATCTTAAAGCTATAGTTCACCCAAAGCTGAAAGCTGGTTGGTGGACCAGCAACTGTTTGGTTCCCCACATTCTTCAAAATATATATTTTTTTTCATACCCTAACTGTCTTGAGCTAGAATACACAGAGTTCAGGGAGAGCAAGACAAGACAAGCGTTTGAGATTAAAAAGTATTTAAATTGTTGGCGGAAATAGCCTCGTGGTCAACGCGCCGACATATAGCACCATTGCGCTGTGGGTGTCCCGAGTTTGAATCCTGGCTCGTGGACCTTTCCCGATCCCACCCCCTTCTCTCTCTCCCACTTTGCTTCCTGTCTTACCTACACTGTCCTATCTAAATAAAGGCATAAAAACACCAAAAATAAATCTGAAAAAAAAAGAGTATTTAAATTGTATTTTTTTAATGAAAATAACTGATTGTTTTGCTAGATAAGACCCTTCTTCCTCGGCTGGGATAGTTTACAACAGCATTTGAGATCGTTTGAAGCCGCATTTAAACTGCATTTTGGAAGTTCAAACTTAGGGCATCATATCAGTCCATTATATGGAGAAAAACCCAGAAATGTTTTCCTATTTTTACTGCAACACACAAAATAAAATACTGATACGATGCACTTAAACCAAATGTCGTATCATTGATTTTCTAAACGCCCCCCAGATATCGAGTGAAATTCACACTGAGAAACTCATTCAATGGCTGTGGCGTCATGACAAGAGTCTGCATGTTTACATCCTGCCAGGATGGCATCTAACGGTTCTTGTCTCTGCCGTTTATAGGCTCTTTCAGTAGCTGTGGTTTACTAAAAGCCTCAAAGGCATCAGGGCTAAAGTGGAGAGAAAGACAGATCTTTAGGAAGTTTTATTCGTCCATAGGCATCTTCCTATTCTTTTCTCCTCATCTTATTGCTAGAAAAGCATTAAAGACTTACATTGCTTCTTTTGTTGGCCTTCAACTGAAAATTACAACCAAAAGCTGCACAATGTGGCATCATATCAGTATTTCACCAGTAGCACCAGTAGCTCACAGAGTGAAACCAGTTTACGTTATCAAAATAATAGCACCCCCCCATAGTCCAAAATATGTATACAACAATGGGGATTTTTTTAAATAACGTTAATCTTTTATGGGTTTTCTAATACGTTTCAAACATTGATCTAGAACTTTTGTTAAACATAAAGACAGAATTGGGACATTTTTATGACTGCGTCTTGAAGACTTACTGATCAGCAAAACAGTTAATAACGAGACAAAAAAGGGCTTTTCTGAAATTGATTGAATATTCTTTATTAAGAAAATATGAATAAACTATCTGTCACCTTTTAATCACCCCCCCAAAAAATGTTTGGTACCACTTTATAGTAACTGTCATTAATAACATTAACAAACATTACATTACATTATAGAAAGAGTTATATTACAATAACATAACAGTAATCTACATAGACACTGGCAGCAATATTCTGAAACATACACAAAATATACGAATAAGTGTATCAAGACAGCACATATGCTAGCATGTATCGATTTATCGTTAATCTTTACCATCTTCCAATCCAGTGAGTTGTGACCACGGAAGTGTGCGTATAAAAAATTAGTAGAATTTGACACATTAGTGACCATATTTTAGGCTCTGCTGAGGTGTGTGTTCTCATTAGCATCCTCATCATCCTGCTCCTCCTCCTCCTCTGTGTCTGGCTCATGGATGAAGCCATAGCGTCGATACACAGATCCATCTCGACTGGTGTAGACCACATCCACCTCATCTCCGCTGTCCTCTGGTTCTGGCACTCCGTGTGGCATGGGCCGGGGACTGGGCTGTTCTCTAGCCACCCCACTTAGTCGTTCGTAGCTCCGTCTCCAGCATAACCTTTTTTTGGCCCTCGCCTGTACCAGAGCAAACACAACTAGTGCTAGCACTACTGCTAGCAACAGAGCGGCAGGTAAAGCTGCAGATGCATGCTGTACCGCTTTGGACCGCAGAATAACATCATCATGATTTATACTTGGTACAGGAGCCTCAAGACACAGTGCTGTGAAAAGACAAAAACACACACACAAAATGACATTAAATAGACTGTTTCACTGTAAAACCCTATGAAGTTCATAGTTAGGTGAGTTAAGTTTCAGCAAATTTAGATTTTTGGGTGAACTATTCCTTTAAAAATATGTATAATTGAATGCCTCCCTATGTAAATTACGACAGTGTTTTATTGCCACATTAAAAAATAAAAACAAACTACGATTACAAGATTAAGGTCATAATATTTCGAGAATAAAGAATAAACAATAAAGTCGAAATATTACGAGAACAAGTCAAAATATTTTGAGAATAAAGTTGAAATTATGAGAATAATGTCGAAATGTTTCAAGAATAAAGTCGAGTTGCCCCCCTAGATGGTTAGCCATCCCCGTTGTCAGCCACACTCCAATTGGAGCGGTTAGCTATGCCCAGGCCCGGTTGTACGGAAATACTAGGCGGTGCTAAATACCTTCAAATGAAAGCAAAAGCCAATGAATACCGGGTAAACTATGCAATATGGTTTTGCAGCGTTGAGCAGTGTAGCCAATCATAGACATATCTGCTGATTTCTTGAACGCAATGGCCAATCAAAAACACAGAATTCACAGAATTCACTCACCTCTGAAAGCACCGGATTGTTGTTTTTTTTCAAGTGCAGTTTTGCACGCTATCTCATGACTAACTAAGCGCAAACGTGATGTAAATAAGAGATTCATTGTGTAGTTTAGAGAGCTTTATTGATTATAACAGAACTTTGTGGGATCACGAAGAACTGAGATGAGTGACACTTTTAAGTGATAATAAAGGGAAGGGAGCACTTGCTAGGCTAGAATCCATTCAGAATTTGTATGAAACGTTCGTTTTACGCGGTACAGTGTTTCAGGATGAGATCTGCATATTTATGCTGGATTCGTTCTCGAAATAGCAGTGACTGACACAGTGAAAACCAAAGCAATGGACGGGACAAAAATATATGTGAGAGCATCCTCAGTGATTTAATTCTGGAACCGACCCTTGTCAAACTACCACAGACAGAATAGTCCCACAACTGACCGTTAATTTTTTCCTCACGTGTTTCACCTTTAGTATCAACGAATCAAAACGGATAAATTTGTGACACAGGAAAAAGAAACGGAAATTTCACATTTCTTGTTAAAAATGAAAGGCCGTCAATCCAGCAGCAAGAGTCAAAAGCTCGTCCACAGTTTAGTAAACGTTGGCAACCTCTTTATATTATTCTTTAACTTAAAGCCCCCCCGACTTAAGAGTCAAATGTCGCCCATGGTTATGAGAATATTGTCGAAATGTTTTCGAGAATAAAGTCGAAATGCTTTGAGAATAAAGTCGAAATGTTTCGACAATAAAGTCAAAATGTTTCGAGAATAAAGTCGAAATGTTTCAAGAATAAAGTCGAAATGTTTCGAGAATAAAGTCGAAATATTGCAAGAATTAAGTTGTAATGTTATGGAGAATAAAGTTGAAATGTTTTGAGAATAAAGTCAAAATGTTTCAAGAATAAAGTCAAAATGTTATGAGAATAAAGTCGAAATGTTTTGAGAATAAGTCGAAAATTACGAGAATAAAGTCAAAATTATGAGAATTAAGTTGACGTTTCGAGAATAAAGTCGAAATGTTTCGAGAATTAAGTTGACATGTTTCGAGAATAAAGTCTAAATGTTTTGAGAATAAAGTCAAAATATTGCGAAAAATAAAGTCTGAATATTTCGAGAACAAAGTCGAAATGTTTTGAGAATAAAGTCAAAATGTTGCAAGAATAAAGTCTAAATGTTATGAGAATAATGTTGAAATGGTATGAGAATAATGTCGAAATGTTTCGAGAATAAAGTAGAAATGTTTCAAGAATAAAGTTGAAATACCACTTTAACGTGGTGTGGGAGACATGAAGCAGGTGGATCCAAATGCAAAGCTTTATTGGCGTTAGACAAAGACATGGTCAAAAACAGGCAGGGTCAGACATCGGCAAACAGGTATATGAGGAGCAAGACACAAGAGTAGTTTGTGGAGCAGGCAAGGGTCGATGAATGGCAAACATAATCCAGGGGGCTAGGCTAAAGGGGTATTCTGTTAAAACAGGCTAGAGTTCCAAAGGGAAGGCAGCGAAACAGACAAAACGAGATTATCAAGGCGAGAATTCAAAACTCAGAGAACTAGACTAGAACACAGGTAACTATGGCAAGGCTTTGTACGTATGTAAATACAACACAATGCAATACTCGGCAAATGGCAAGGGGAAGTCCAAGGCTTATATACAGTGTCTGATTGGATGCATGTGATCAGCACAATGGAAGATGGGGAACGTAGTCGGGGGTGTGGTGCAACAGTTTGTGTAATGTCGAAATGTTTCAAGAATAAAGTATTTAAATCGTAGAAATTAAAGTTATAATATTGCGCATGCAAATGGCCCGGATTGGGAGCACAGGGAGAAGGCCGCCAGAATTTATCTGAATACTGTTGCATTCAAGCTGCCGCATAATCTTTCTGAGATGAGGAAGAGTCCATTTTAAGGACTTAATATCAAGAATATGATATTTATTAACAAACTGAACAGGAACAACTTTTTATCTTAACATCAGCTCACTCACCTAATCGACATTCCTTTGGGGGGCGCCGTAGCTCTTTTATTTAACCATTTTTAATATACTACAAATATAGCCTATGGGGGATTATTAGCAGAAATCATACCATGTGTCATACTCGCGGGGACAGTATGCTTGGAAATAAGATTTCATGTCTTCGATTGCATTTGTTATTTGTAGTGTGCCAGCTCCCCAATAGCAGTGAGCTTTGTGCTTTTGGTACTTTTAATATAAATCAGTTTTATAGCGAAATACAAACAATGTGTCTTACAATGTGTTTTTCAAGCTCTTTAAAGTGGCGTGACAGGTCACTGTATTCATGTGAACCAATTCATTAAATTATACTGTGTTCTTTGTGAAAATTCCACCACCCACTCCGCAAAAAAAATCTGTGGCATCCAACCTTTCATTCCTCACATGTATTTAATTAAAAACGACAATAAAACGTCCTAAAGGCTGAAGTGGGCTCCAACTCATTTACATAAGTTATATTGTTGTATTTTCTGAGGTAGCTATATAACGTTAAGTGACTATTCACAAGCTGTTTTATTCACGGTATAATACGGTTAATGATTGGACATAATATTTAACGTCTTCCATTCATTATTTGCAGCGCGCCAGTAATCGCAATAATTGTGTGCTTTGTTGCTTTTAATGTAACACAGCTCAGCTTTCAAATTCTGTCAATTTGATCATGAAATATAAATTGTAAATGTGTTTTTCCTCTTTATTTCAAGTTTATAGCAAGATAAAAATAAAAAGAACATCAGAAGGCATAAAAAAAAGCAGTACAGCCTAATTTGATTAAACTAACGTCTGATTATTGTAATCGGAAAGATGTTCGATTCGCATGCCGCTTAAACTGAGGCCAATACAGCGATCTGTCACGCCACATTAAAGAGCGTGAAAAACACATTATTGTAATAGACATATTGTTTGTAGTTCACTATAAAACTGACAGAATTTGAAAGCTGAGACTTTGGAATATCTCCCGGTGCTTCTATCCTAAGATAGAATATACTTGCAAAATATTATAAATTTAATCTCGTAACTGCTACGAATTAATTCTCATAATTTTGACTTTATTCTCAAAATATTTTGAGTTTATTTTTGAAACATTTCGACTTTATTCTCGAAACATTTTGACTTTATTCTCGTAATATTTTGACTTTATTCGAATAATTTCGACTTTATTCTCGAAATATTATGACTTTAATCTTGTAATCTTAGATTTTTTTATATTTTAACGTGGCACTAAAACGCTGTCATAGTAAATAACCCATTTAATGGCTTAAAGTAAAAACCCGAGCAATACCTGAGCCTGAATCACAAAGACAACACTTCCCGTTTATCTCCCCAGACTGGCAGCAGGGCAAGCATTGACTGTCAGGGGCATGTAGGGCGAAACCTGGGTGGCAGGTGAGACAGCTCTGGGGTCCAGCACCGGAACAATGTTTACAGGACTCATCACAGGGTTCACAAACTCCCTAATGCATTGAAAAAGACACATGATGTGAAATTTTGTTGGTTATGTCTTGTGGCATTTGGATGAAAGTATTAAAAATGGTACTAGTTTTAATCTTTTGACAAAAATAGCAATAACTGATCAGGTGCTACAATAAATAGCCTTCCTGTCATCAGCACTTACATCCTGTGAGTAATATCGGCTCTCTTCACAGCGAGGGTAACACACCCCATCCTGCAGGATGCTGCCCCAGTCACACGTCACACAGCCCTGAGGAGTGTTATCTGCAAACAACACAGAAAAGTATTCACAAAAAGTATTCACGTAGCTTCATAAAATTAAGGTTGAACCACTTATGTCACATGGATTATTTTAAACATTTCCTTACTATCTTTTTTGGCCTTGAATGTGGTAGTTGTGTTGCTGTCTATGCAGGTCAGAAAGCTCTCGGATTTCATCAAAATACCTTAATCTGTGTTCCGAAGATGAATGAATGTCTTACAGGTTTGGAACGACATGAGGGTGAGTAAAGATTGATCTTTCTGAACCCAGAATATTCTTTTTTGATTGAAAAGTAATTAACACTAGGGGCTAACTACTAGATTTCAAATCTTGTTCTTCCAGGAATCCTGTGTCAACTTCCTTAAAGATTTACTGTATTATATACCTCCTTTATACCCTCTTGGTAGCTAAGTCAACAGATTTTATATCATAGCAAAAGTACAATGTATTTTAACACAATTAAATGTTATACTGCCCAATCAGCATAGATCTGACCAGATCCATCTGTTCGCAATAACATTTCGTAATCAAACAAAGAAGGCCATATAATGATATGAAGGAAGATGTGTTACTATTGCAGAAGCTCGTAAAATGTGAAAACAAAGATATAACAGAAGCACCTGTGCAGGATTTACAGCTCGTGTGGCACTGTCTGCAACTGTGCCCACTTTCATAAAAGCGCTGGGGACACTGATCCACACACTGCCTGGTGCCCTGGAGGTCCAGCTGAGGAGGTGTGCACACCCTGCAGGCGTCTGGCCCTGGGCCCGAGCACTGCTCACAGGAACGGTCACACTTCTCGCAGCGCTCCCCTGTGCTGTAGTACCTAAGCAAGGCACACCAAGTGAAAGAAATGCATGTCTTCTTATTATAGAGACAGTGAAGAGAAGAGAGGAAATAATTAAACCCTGAATTCCCCATTTGGTTACCACAGCTCAACATATCTGTAGCCATGCTAGGGCACAGCTCTGATAATGTGCACACAAATCCTTTTGTTATCGGTCCTAATTTGAGGTCAACTAACTTTGCTTTCAAGCCTCACATTTAGATTTTATCAGTTCTTGCTTTCCATGGGAATCAAATCCATGACCTTGGCATCACTAATACTCTGCTGTTTGAGCTACAGGAAAGCCCTGTCCTTTATTATCACCAAGACATTTTCAGCATTTCCTTTAAATCCTAAAAGTTCTGAGGTGAAGCCACCATGGATCAGAATTGGTGGTCCAGCACATTCCATAGATGTGTGGCGAACGTCGGTTCTGGAGAGCAGAGTTTTGCTTCAACCCCAATCAAACACACCTGAAGCTTATCAAGGTCTGAATGGTTACTAGGCCCTCTCCCAAATGGAACATTTCATGTGCACTTGCGGTCTTACGGACTTACAATGGCCGCCGTGTGCACATGTCCATTAAGTCCAAGAGACCAGAGGGTGTCCCAATTCTCATTTTAGTGTTCAGAAGGGTGCTCGTGAGCGCCCCCCTTTGCGGCCGTTATGTGCCCTCGACACGCACTTCTGCCGAGCCCGCACTGGTGCGAGCTTAGAACAGACTTCTACATGACAGTCAAAGCGGCATTACGTCAGGAAAGTGGGGATTCAGAGGAAGACCGCAAGGGTTTAGGATGCCATTTGGGACAAGGCTTGGGAAGCTACAGGCAAGTTTTTATTAGGGCTGGAGCTGAACTCTGCAGGGCTGTGGCTCTTCAGGACCGGAGTTCAGCACCCTTGCCATAGATGCTCAATCAGATTAAGATCTGGGAAATTTGGAGGCCAGGGCACCACCCTGAACATCTTCGCCATGATCCTCAATCCTATGATTCTATGCAGTTTGGCAGGGCACAACAGCTTTCTTAAAGAGGCCATTGTAAACACAGAATATCATTTCCATAAAAGGATGTATAATGGTTAGGTATGTGTCATGTCAAACTTAAGTCCACATTCAATGGCCAAACCCAATGTTTCCCAGCAGAACATTGTAAAAAGCATCACACTCCCTCCACCAGCTGTTGTCATTAGTTCCTCAAATAAACAGCACACACATATACAGCTGTCCACTTGATATACATGAAAATGGGATCACTGGATCAGATGACCTTCTTCCTTACCTCCAAGGCGCAGTTCTGATTCCCATTGTAGGTGCTTTCAACTGGGGTAAGAGTCATCATAGATATTGTGAAGCTATATTGCCCCATTTGCAGCAAGGTGCAAAGTACTTGTTGTTGCAACAGATTCCTCCCATAACCATGATAACATTTTTCTGAGATCTTCTGTTGGTTCAGACCAGACGAGAAAGCTTTGGTTGCCTGAAGGCACTATTGCCGGATTGGGGTTTGTCACACTTTGGACCACTGTTGGAAGGTTCTATGCCTGCTGACTGGAAGCATCCCACAGTCCTTACCGTTTCATATCCCTATTAAAAAAAAAACCAGCATATGCTGGTTAGGTAGGTTTTGATGCTGGGATGCTGGTTTTATCTGGTCCTTAGCTGGTTTATGCTGGTCCTTTGATGGCTCTTTGCTGGTCCTTAGCTGGCTTAAGTTGGTCCTGGACCAGCACATGACCAGCTAAGGACCAGCAAAGGACCCGCATAAACCAGTATCCCAGCATCAAAACCTACCTAACCAGCATATGTTGGGCTGGCCAGGGCTGGCCATAACAATTTGACTTTTTTAAAATGAATGCTTTTCTTGCACAAGTTTTACTTACATTGTCACGTTAAAAAGGTTACGCGTGACAGAAGTACCAAACCGGTGTTTACAAAGTGAATGTGCAAAGAAAGCCAAAGTTGGAGGAGATAATGAGATGGAGTTTTTTGCCCTACCCTACCTATCTGAATCGGAGTACACAGATGACGAACCTACCATGCGTGACCTTTCCAACGTGATTACATAATGCGTGCAGTCGTAGACATGCCTCATAGAGCTAGCGCAAGTGGAGCTTTTGTGGTTAAAAACTATGTAAATTTGTATTTAAAAAAAGAAAAGAAAAAATTCTGGAATGTTTGCCTCAAAAACCCTCATTTCTTTTCGACTGAAGAAAGAAAGACATGAACATCTTGGATGACATGGATGGAGGATTGATGAAATTTGTGTGTTCGTGTAGATAAGAAGATCTTACCCTGTGGGACAGTGGCTAACGCAGAGATGAGAGAGCAGGTGAAGGTAGCCTGAAGAACAGTTAAGACAGTCTCTGGGAGACGCCCCCGGTACAGGTGGCACACACATGATCACAGGGCATACAAAAACCCAGCTCTACCCCGTCAGCCTCTTCATGGGCACTGTAAGTTCCCACAGGACATTTACTCATGCACGAACCATCTGGAACACAAACCAGTTCCCATTAAACCAGTTACTTGTACAACAAAAGACCATGTTTTCTCTTTCTGTTATACTTTAGATCCAAAAGGGGGATTAAAAGCCAAACCATGAATGATGAACACTTTAAATCAATATTAATAACTACAAACATCACAATCAATGTCATTATTTTCTAAACAACAGAAGTATACAAAAGAAATGCAATGATGTCAGTTTAGGTTATTCGTACTGTGGAGGTAGTTGGGCAGAGTGCAGGTCTGGCAGTCAGAGGGTCCCGGCCCTTCACAGGACTGGCAGAGTCGATGACATGCCTGGCAAGTGAACTGGTTGTTTTGGAGGAACGTTTTAGGTGGGCAGTCCGAATCCCCGGTAACCCCACACATCATGGTGTTGGGATCCAGAACCAGACCTTTTTCACACTGCAGACACTGGGTGGGCTCTGGACCCTCACAGCGTGCACAGGTCTGGTGACATTCTATGGACACAGCACAGCACATGCACTTAATACACACACACTAGAAAATTTCATACTCATTCACTGTCTTTTTGTCATGGTTCAGATTGCCCCCTCTAGTGGTTACTAAAGATTTGCTAGCTCGAGTATACACCTCTGAATTGAGAGATGCTTGTGCAAAGTGTGCATAATTAGAAAAACTGAGGTATACAAATACTATTCTGATTACAAAATTTACATACCACACACTATGCGCATACCCTGGATTATGCTTAAAACTGACGCATACTTATTCCTTAAAGGCACAGTATGTAAGATTTTTGCAGACGTGTGACAAGTGTAAGTGGGTCAATCAGAAAGTGACTGAGGCACAAGAAGCTGCAAATCGAAGCAATACAAGTAGGATATATTGGATTGTTCGAAGCTTACTAGCTCCCCATCTGGAAGCAGCGTACCAATCAAAGATCGGGACGGCAGGGCCCTTTCTACTCTACAAGAACATGAGCTCTGATGCGTTGAATACTTCAAGGAAGTCCTAAACCAGCCAGCGCCAACCACTGTATTCAATCCGAGCCTCCTAAACCCTATACCCAATCTGCCAGTGAACCTAAACACGATCACAACAGTAGAAACAAAAAATGCGATCATTTTGCAGGCATTTAAGAATGGCAAGGCTGCAGGCCTGGACAAGATCCTGCCTGAACTACTTAAATCTACTGACCAGTACCTTGTTGATGCCCTGACGGATTTGTTCAATGCTTGCAGGGCAACCTCAATAATCCCTGAGGAATGAAATCGAGGTAAGATCATCACGCTCCCGAAAAAAAGGTGATTTCTCCAAGTGCGATAACTGGTGGTGTATTACCCTTTTCTCAATACTTGTAAAGGTATTTTATATTGTTTTTCTAAACTGCCTCTGACAAGCTGTTGATGCTTGCCTTAGAGATCAACAAGTGGGCTTCCAAAGGGGCAGATCCTGCATTGCATTACACAAATTTTTGTTCTGCGACAAGTGATTGAACAATCGCTGGAAAACCAACAACAGATCTCACTGAAATTTATCGACTTTGTCAAGGCCTTTGATTCAGTCCACCGAGAAACGCTAAGGAAGATAGCCCAGGCTTACAGAATTCCATGTCAATTTGTAGACATCTTTTGAAACCTTTATCAAGACTCTTGATGCTGTGTACAGATGGAAGAAGGAATAACTGATTTCTTCATGACTGAAACTGCTGTACGACAAGGGTGTGTGCTGTCACTGATGTTATTCCTCCTTGTTATCGACTCCAACGACTGCTTACATGTCGACATACCTTGGGCAGTTGGTAATCTCTTTCTTGCCGATCTCTTGTCAACGATATTGTCATTCTCAGCCCAACTCAAACAGCCCTGCAAGACCTTACTATGGCCCTAGAAAATCAAGCAGCCAATGCTGGACTCCGAATTGATGGACAGAAGACCAAAGTCATTCGCATCAGTTATGTAAACTTACATAGTACTTACATAGTACATGTAAACTGTTGATTACAATCAACAGGAAAAAAGTGGAGGAAGTTGCAGACTTCACATCTTGGCAGTGTCATTTCCTCAAATGGACATGCAGAACAAACATCTGCCGTGTTACAGTGACTTCGTCCAACTGGGAGCTCGCCTTCCCTCACTCTGCAGACTGAACTACAACTCCTGGCTACGATTGTTGTGCCAACAGCAACCTACGTGTACGAGACCTGGATGATGGCTAAAACTATTGCTCGAAAGTTGGACGTTTACCACCTCCATTGTTTGCGACGCATCATTAAGATCATTTACTGGGACCATGTCACAAACATGGAAGTATGCCATCATGCCTACACACAGCCCCTCTCCGTGACAGTTACCGAACACTGTTTCGCCAGGCACATCTTACATCTCCTGACCATCGGGATATTCAAGATGACAATATCCTTGCAGTCTGCACAAGACAAATGAATGCCCAAATATCACCTGGCAAAGAACTTTTATGGAAGATCTGCGAGCAGTCGACATTCCATGGCACAAGGCTGAAGTCACAACCGCAGATCGAAGCCGATGGAGAACGCTTTTCACCCAATGTGCCAAACAACGCCGGTGGAATTAAGGTTAAGGTAAGATTTTTGCATTAAAACATCCAAAAACCACTATAACCACTATTGTTCTGTTGTATACTTACATTATGCCAGATGTTTCCAACTATTTGTAAATCCAGAGAAATTTACAATTTTAACCAAGGACACAATCCGTGTCTTTGCATTGACTGTCAGTGGTGTCATTTAACCGTGTTATCCTCTGTTACCACTTTTACTGCCATAGAAACCTTGGCAACACAGGACAAATGTGGAAGTAATAGCTGTAGTGCCTAGCAACTCACTTGCTGTTATTTTTTTTATAGAATGACTAAGCCAAATCTTGTTTGCAAATGGTTCTGTTGGCAAAGACAACTCCCATAAACGCAAATGTCAGCACCTGATTGATTTCCATCGGCAGTGGAGGTTAAGACGACAACTCCCATCTTTCCGGGCGCCTGCTCAGTGTAAACATGCTACACCACTGCTGTTTCTTTGAATATGCACCCTCTAGTGGTGAAAATTACATACTGCGCCTTGTATCTTAATGTCCCCACATAAGTGGTCATTAAGGCAGTTGTCTGTTGTTGTTGTGTTGCCATCTTATTTTATTTATTTTTTTTTTTATTGTGAAACAACAGGCCAAGCCAGTATATCCACCTTGTGGACAAACTATTTTTAGTGCAAAAAAAATGCAAGGTGTATGTTTTAGTTGAGTGCACAGTGGGTGTTTTTAACCTTGTAGGATATGTACCACCCTATGTTTATCTACCATTTTGCCTTTACTGGTGTTCTGGAATTTTTACTGCCACCTATCTATTTTGTTTTTAGTTGTTTTTGCTTGAACTCAGACTCGCCAAATCTGTCATAACCATAACCACAGAGGAAATGTATCAGTCACCTGATTAACTGGGAGACTAGTCAAATTGTCCCCTTCTAGTGGTTATTAAGGATCTGCTCGAGTATACACTAAACACAATATATTTTAACCAAGGACAAGGCAAACACAACTCCCATAAACATAAACATAAACGTCTGATTGATTTCCACTGGCAGTGAAGGTGAAGATGACTCTCATCCGCTGTTGTTGCTTTGAATATGCGCCATCTAGTGGCGAAAATGGCATACTGTGACTTTATGGTTGAACATTTGCTAACCAGGATTATACTGCCTTTGTGTGTAAGTGGTGTAACTACAGCTAATACTTCACCCTGGCATTCCTTGTCAGAGGTCTGATAATAAGTGCCCGCTGGACACTCTTCCAAGCACGTGCCCTCGTAGAGTTTTGGGTTGAGGGCAGAGCAGGTCTCGCAATCATCAGACAGAGGACCAGAGCAGGTGGCACAGGTAGAATGGCAGTTCACACAGATCCCCTTATCCAAGTCTTCAAAATAACCCTTCGGACAGACAGCCTTGCATGCGCCGTTTAAGAGCAAATAGAGAAAACTGCACCCTGAAATTAAATAATTACAGTACACAAGGTTAGATAACGCTAAAGTTAAATTTCCACTGAGCAATTCAAGAGCCATCCAAATGTGTTCTAAGTGATCCGTACACTTGCACATTAGTAGACAGTACATAAGATAATATAACAAGGAAGACAAATTCAAATTTTTAGTGTTTACTTAACTGCCTGGTAAAGGAGCTCAGCAGTATTTGTTACTTACTTGTACAGGTGGAAAAATCTGTACACACGTCACAATGAGAAGCACAGCGTCTGCATGTGCCGTCTTCTGCCACGTAGCTCATAGGCCCACAGTTTTGCCTGCACTGGCCGTTGGCCAGATGAAGCCCATCTCGACACGAAAGGCACTGTGTGCTTGTGCCGTCACAGGTCAAACAGAGTTCGTCGCAGGGTTCGCATGTCCCCAGCTCGGTTTCAAAATAACCTCTGCAAGAAACCCAAGAGATACAACTTTGCTTCCCTCTTGCATTCATTAACATATTCTTATGACTGCCATAAATAAAAACAACTGACAAAATAATTTGGCTTTCAGTTCCCATATATTATAGTATAGATATACAGTGCCTTGCAAAAGCATATAATTTTTTCACATTTTTTTTATGTTGCTGCTTTGTTAAACTACTTTAAATTACTTTTTTCCCCACATCATTCTACACTCCATATATCATAATGACAAAGCAAAAAGAGAATTATGACAACTTCATAAATTTAATAAAATTAAAACTGAAATAAGTACATTGCATAAGTATTCATACCAATACTTAGCTGAAGCACTTTTACAGCCTCAAGACTTTTAGGTTATGATCCGACAAGCTTTGCGCATTTGGCAATTCAATTCAAACATGATACTTGGAATCGGGTTCATCAGACCAGAGAATCTTCTTTCTCACAGTCTGAGGTCCCTTTAGGTGCTTTTTTGCAAATTCCAAGTGTGTTTTCATGTGTCTTCACTGAGAAGAGGATTGAGTCTTGCCACACTCCCATAATGGCAGGTAATGGAGGCTGTATGGTTCTGTGAACCTACAATGTAGAATAATTTTTTTTAATCTCTTCCTTAGATGTGTGGTTTGATGCAATTCTGTTTCCGAGCTCCACAGGCAGTTTTTTTTTTACCTCAAGGCTTGGTTTTTGCTCTGATATGCATTTTCACCTGTTAGACCTTTTATTAAGATGTGTGTGCCTTTCCAAATCAAACTCATTCAATTGAATTTGCCACAGGTTAACTTAACTCGAAGTGTAGTAACACCTACAAGCATTATAAATGCTCCTGAGCTAAATTTCAAGTGTCCCAGATGAATACTTATGCAATGGAATCATTTAAGTTTTTTTATTTTTAATAAATGTGCAAAGATGTTAAAAACCTGTTTTTTGCTTTGCCATTATGGTGTATGAAGTGAAGACTGATGTGAAAAAAAAGTAATTTAATGCAGTTTCATATAAGGCAGCAACGTAAAAAAAACTGAAAGAGTATGAATACTTTCGCAAAGCACTGTATTATAAATGTCCAAATATTTTTGGCTCCCCTGTAGAGCATATTTCAGAAGCTACAACCATATCGACTCACTCTGGACACTCTGACCAGCAGCTGCCCTGGAACAGATAGAGCTGGTAAGTGTCCGTCTTACAGCTCACACACTCGTCTCTGCTCTCACAGGCGTCGCAGTTAGCAGAACACCTCTCACACAGCAGACTGGAGCTGTTCCCATAGAAACCCAGAGGACAGTGATCTACACACACAGCCTCCTGCTCCAACATGTATCCTGTGGAGAAAGCAAACAAACGTGCAAAGAACCTATTAAGTAGATAAATATCTTACTTAAATATCTACAAGTTCTTTCAGAGCAGGAACTCATTAAAAGGGAAGTTTGATCTGATTATCAGGTGGGAGGGAAAGAAAAGCTAACCTATACGTTACCGGTAGCACATGTGATGCAATTCTGAGCCTTTGGACCGTAGCATGTCAGGCAGGAGCTATCGCAGTAACGGCAAGTGCGACTTTCCCCTAAAAAAAAAAAAAAGAAAGGTATGACTATAGCTAAACTGTTAGCTTTAAGTGTTTTACTACTAGATTTCCAGCAGAGGACAGTAGTACATCAACTATAACAAACTGAAATCTGACAAAACAACAGGTTTGCAACAGAGGGTGGATTTATCCTTTTTATTATCCTTTTGTTAAATTACAGGAGTTCTTTCTCACCATCAACATATTGGCCTTCCAGGCAGCTGATCACCGGGCACTTCCCATAAACTGGGCGGCTCCAGCCACTGCATCGGTCACAGTCTCTCACTCCAGGGCCGTGGCAGGTCAGACAGGAGCTGTGACAAGGCTGACAGCGCCACCCTCTGGAGTCTTTAAACGTGTCTGCTGGGCACTCCTTCACACAGGTGCCATCTTTTTCATGCAAAAATAATAGTTTGTTCTGTTAGTTTTAGTTTAATTAGTATTGTGATTTTCTTAAATAATGGTGAGCATATGAGACTTCTTTCAAAAACATTCAAAAATCTTCCCAACCCCAAACTTTTCAACAGTAGCGGTTCACGGGTGATAAAACAGTTGTGATATTTCATAGTATATTAAAAAAGGAATAAGTAGGTGTGTATAATCCCAAAAACATGAACGTTAATTTGCATGAATGAACCTCTCAGATTCACAATCACAGCACTAACCTGCACAGATTTTGCATTAACTATATTTGCATCCCATTTCTATTTCCCATTCAAATGAGTGAGGGAAACGGTGCTGCTGTGCACAATATCCTTTCTGTGACACACATACAATGCTCTATCAGTCTTTTCCAACCCTTTTTTTCATGCTGAAACTTATTTACATAATTACTAATTATTAAAGCTGCAGTCTGTAACTTTTTTTGTGCTCAAAATTTAGAAAAAATACATAATAACCCAGATAGCACATGTACGTCTGCAGGATGTCTGTTAAAGATCTCTTGATCTGGAAAGCATCTGCTGTGTACAAACGTCTGGCAGACGTCTGTAAGATGTCAGTTTTACGTACATTCTAAATCATAAACATCTTAAAGACATCTAATAGACGTCTATTTTACATCTGAAAGGAAACGTCCAATAGACGTATTGCAGATGAGTCCATGAATCCATTTTCCAAACTGTGTTTTTGGGTTATCCTGAATCACTACAGTACACCTATAAGAAGTTTTTATATTCTGACTAATTTAGACTGGTTCTGGTAGGAACCGCCGCATAGTAGCCCAATACCTGCCTGATTCGTCATAGACATAAACAGGGAGAAGTAGCTCCGACTACAGTGATTTCTGCGAGACGTACGCAGTTCTGTTTATTAACCACTAGAGTGCCAAAAGTTACGGACTGCAGCTTTAATAAATGTTTAAATTAAATTATCAAGGGATATACACTTACATTTTTTTAATTTTTCAGGAAATTAATGGACAAATTTCATTGTTTTTAAAAGTTAAAAGTCATAATTTTAGAGTTAAAAGTAAAATATGAAAGCCATTTCTACCATGGATTAAATTTGGATTGACATGGATTGACTTTTTGTCTCACAACTCAGACTCTTTCTTGCAATTCTGAGTTTATATCGCACAATTCAGACTTTGTTTGTCAGATTGGCGATATATAAACAGAATTGCAAGTTTAAATTTGTTTTTCTGGAAAAAAAAAAATAAAAATTGCGAGGCAAACTCAAAATTCTTACTTTTTTTCACACAGTTCTTAGAATTCTGAATTTACATTTGGCAATTTTTTTCCAGCCAAAAGAGGCAATCTGTTTGGTCAACCAGTGGCAAGGGAAACTATTTTTTATTTATGTATTTATTTATTTGCAATTATGTATGGTGACACAAGTGTTCCAGGAAGTACATCAACTTTAAACATTATATTCAGACTAATTTATTATTTAGACTAATAATTTATTTAAATACTAATAAATACATTGGCATTTATATAAGTTTCTTTTTGGCTTTATTGGCATGACAGCAAAACATTTAAAGGGACAGTTTGACTAAAAATGAAAATTCTGTCATTAATAATTACTTACCCTCATGTCGCTAAAAACCCGCAAGACTTTCGTTCACCTTCAGAACACAAATTAAGATATTTTTGATGAAATTCGAGAGCTTTCTGACCCTGCATAGACAGCAATGCAATTGAAACATTCAAAGCCCAGAAAGATAGTAAAGACATCATTAAAATAGTCCATGTGACATCAGTGGTTTAACCGTAATATTATAAAGCAATGAGAATACTTTCTATGTGCAAAGAAAACAAAATAACAACTTTACTCAACAATTTCTTCTCTCCTGTGTCAGACTTCGACACAAGTTCATGAGAGTACCACGACACACAAAAAGTATTCTCGTAGCTTCATAAAATTAAGGTTGAACCACTGATGTCTTGCGGACTATTTAATCGAAGACCTTACTACCTTTTTGGGCCTTGAATGTGGTAGTTACGTTGCTGTTTATGCAGAGTCAGAAAGCTCTTGGATTTCACAAAAAAAACAAATTAATTTGTGTTCTAAAGATGAATTAAGGTCCTATGGTTTTGGACCGACATGAGGGTAATTAATGACAGAATCTTCATTTTTGGGTGAACTATCCTTTTAAATTTCATTATAAATGACCCATCGTAGTTTTGACCCTCAGGGGTTTTTCACAAGCATCTCTAGATCATTTAGCTCATGGCTATTTATTTTAAATTGTAGTTTTAAGCTAGACTCAACTAGCCAAATTAATGTGACAGAAACAGCAAAATGAGAGTGAACTTCAGCAAGGCATTCAGAGGAAGTAGCGTACGTACTGTTCAGGAAGTATCCGGACTGGCATGTAAGACACAGGCTATCACTCCGGCAGTCCACACACGGCTCCGGGCAGCTGATACACAGTCCTCTACCGCGGTCCTCATAGGTCCTCTGGGGACAGTGCTGACGACACTGCTGTCTGTATCTTCACACAGAGATAACAAACAATAGGCTTGTCACAAACTGAAGTTAAACATCGATTGCACTGTTTTAAAAAGTGAGCAGGGTTTCAACATTTTTTCTTGAGGGGTGTTTTCTAGAATAAACATGCTTGGATGAGCCATTGTAGAACTTTTAAGCTACTTTAGCTTTTATCTGTGTTCACAAGAAGAATTGTGCAAGGCAGGTAATGTCGCAAACATGTGGCTTTGCGCAATCTTGCAGGTTAATTTTTGCAGGTTATTTTAGTTTTCTTTGTGCACAAACAGTATTCTCAGTATTACAGTTGAACCACTGATGTCACATGGACTATTTTAACAATGTCCTTACTACCTTTCTAGGCTTTGAATGTGGTAGTTGTGTTGCTGTCTATGCAGGGTGTTCTAAAGATGAATTAAGGTCCTATGGTTTTGGACCGACATGAGGGTAATTAATGACAGTCAGAAAATCCTGTTGAAAAAAACAGCATATGCTGGTTAGGTAGGTTTTGATGCTGGTATGCTGGTTTATGCTGGTCCTTTGCTGGTTTATGCTGGTCCTTAGCTGGTTTATGTTGGCTCTTTGCTGGTCCTTAGCTGGTTTAAGCTGGTTTTGGACCAGCACATGACCAGCAAAGGACCAGCATAAACCAGCTAAAACCAGCATCCCAACATCAAAACCTACCTAACCAGCATATGCTGTTTTTTTCAACAGGGAACTTTAAATACTCTTTAGTTGACTCACTATCATTTGGATCAATATCGGTATCCTTCCTATCATTTGGACCTGTTTGAAAACTTGTTTACAAAGACTTTGGAGCAGCTTCAGAGCAGCAGTGTCTTTGTGGACTTGCTTTTGAATCAAAGACGCTCTGATTCACAAGCTCCTCCTTTAGGGTGAGGAATATAATGCCGGCTGAGATTACATGAGCCTGGGGCAGTTGGTTTCAGTGCTTTGATAGAGAGAGTCTGGGTACAGAGTAACCGGAGAAGCTAAACCACAGCAGAGAAATGAACACCATCCCAAAACCACAGCGCACCTGCCTTCAGCAGTGTTATTGCACTTATTGAGCTGTCGCACTTTCAGATGGCAACAGACCTCTGATAAATGAAAGCTTAAGATCGAAAGATCATAGTTTAAAAACTTCTGTCATGATTCTGTGAGTGTCTATGAGGACTCACTATGCTGTCAATACATACTGCCAATACATAAGCCAATACGCTGCTGTGACATACTGCTGCTGCACAAATAGCATACAGTCATGGCCGAAAATATCGGCACTCTTGCAGTTCTGTCAGAAAATGCAACACTTCTCTCAAAAAATTGTTCCAATTGCAAATGTTTTGGTATTCTTGTGCTTATTTTTGTGCAGCAGCAGCAACAACAACAACAACAACAAAAAACAGAGAAGAAAAGTCACACTTGATAAAATTTCACACAGAACTCAAAAATGGACTGGACAAAATGATTGGCACCTTGTCAAATTTGTAAGAAATAATTGCTTTTCAAGCATGTGATGCTCCTGTAATTTGTATTTAGACACACCTGTTGCAAGTAACAGGTGTGGGCAATACAGTAATCACACTTGCAACCAGTTAAAATGGAGAAAAGTTGACTCAACTTTTGTGTTGTGTGTCACACTGAGCATGGAGAAAAGAAAGAAGTGTAAAAAGCTGTCTGTGGATTTTAGAGAAAAAATTGTGGAAAAACATGTACAATCTCAGAGCTACAAGTCCATCTCAAGAGATCTTAATGTTTGTGTGTCCACTTTGCACAATATCATCAAGAGGTTTACAGCCCATGGCACTGTAGCTAACCTCCCTGGACATGGATGGAAGAGCAAAATTGAAAAAATGAAAGAGCAAAAATGAAAAATTCGTATGGTCGAATGGTGGATAAAGAATGCAGATTAACGTCCAAATAAATTCAAGCTGATCTGCAGACACAGGGTACAACAGTGTCAGCTCGCACTATCCGTTGCCATCAACAGTCAAACATGGTGGAGGTTCAAAGATGTTTTGGGGTTGCTTTGCTGCTTCTGGCACTGGATGTTTTGACTGTGTGAACGGTGTCATGAAATCTGATGATTGCCAAAGAATTTGGGAGCGGAACGTAGTGGCCAGTGTCAGAAAGCTGCGTCTCCACCAGAGGTCACGGGTCTTCCAGCAGGACAATGACCCAAAAGCACACTTCAAAAAGCACTCAGAAATGGTTACAAAGCGCTGAACAGTTCTGAAATGGCCAGCAATGAGTCCAGATCTGAATCCCACAGAACATCTGTGGAGAGATCTCAAAGCAGCAGTTGGGAGAAGGCATCCTTAATATGTATGAACAGGTATGAATGACCTGGAGCAGTTTGCAAAAGAAGAGTGGTCCAAAATTCCAGTAGAGAGGTGTAAGTAACTCATTCATGGTTATAGGAAGCGAATGATTGTTATTTTTTCCAAATGGGGTGCTACCAAATATTAAATTAAGGGTGCCAATAATTTTGTCCAGTGCATTTTTTGGGTTCTGTGTGGAATTGTATCAGATTTTACATTTCTTCTCAGTTTTTTGTGTTGTTCCAATGCAAAAAAAAAACAAAAAAACAAGAGTACCAAAACATTTGCAACTGCAACCATTTTCTGAGAGAAGGGTTGCATTTTCTGACAGAATTTCAAGGGTGCCGATATTTTCGGCCATCACTGTATATAATAACTCATAGCCAATCTATACAGGTGGAGCTGGGGAGATGGAGGGTTTTAGAGGATCTGCTCTAGTGAATGCTAAGCAGCCATTTAAATGTAAAGCAGCTTATTGGCTGCATATGCAACATGACCAATTAGCTTGTGCCAAGTAGTTTGCTGTGACTCATCAGCCTGTGCCATCTTGAGTTTCATGACAGAGTTTGGCATTTATAAGAGAGCTTTCATATTAAAGGAGGAGAGGAAATGAGGGACAGATTAAAAGATCATTTAATGGCACCTTCGTCCTTTTCAAAGAAGGAAACTCCTGCCAGGCACTTCCTGCTGTGTTGCTATACACAACCGAGACTATTTAAGGAATGACAGCTGGAAGCATTATAACACTATCATCAGAGCTGCTTGACAAGAAGTTAATACAGACAGACTGATATTTCAGAAACGATGGGGACAGACATTTTATTTCCACTTACCATCAAAAATAGTTAGATAAACAAGTAGTTTGGTCCTGGATTCAGAATAAAATGTGTCTGAGCTGATTTAAATTATATACAAAGCATTTTAATTAGCTTTTATATAATAAATACTGTGTATTAGAATTTACACTACAGTTCAAAAGATTTTTTAATACATTTATTCAGCAAGAATACATTAAATTGATCAAAATGACAGTAAAGACATTTATAATACTTTATACTACAGGGCCAATGAATGCTTGAATCTGATTGGCTGACGAATGTTCTGAAGGTTTGCATTATTTTCAGGGAAACATAGTTTCAGTAAAAAAGTAGTTCCAGGCAGCTCTTGACCGCATTACATGTCTATATCACTTCGCCACATGATTTCAGTTATTTAAAAGGCCCCCTACAGCCTAAAACAGCAAAATACCTAAAACACACAATGATACTGGCCAAACAAATAAATATAATAAATAATGGGATAAAAACGACAGATTTTTGCCATGTTTTTGCCACAAAATTATGTTTTATTATGTACGGAAAGCACATACTCTATTTCTCCCACTCTCTCTCTCCGTCGTGGCCGCATCACTACCTCGGGTGTGCATTATTTTCTGAGAACTCAACAGACCGTCGTCAATTATTCCTTTCACGAAACATTCTTCAAATAAAAGAAGAACTTTGATTAATAGAAATTAACTTTAAGAATTCTGAAAAATACCCTAGTTTCAAGAAAAGTATTAGGAAACAACTGTCTTCACTGTTGATAATAAAAATGTTTTTTGATCATCAAATCAGCATATTTGACCCTGGACCACAAAACCAGCCTTAAGTAGCATTTGTATATTTGTAGCAAAAGCCAAAAATATATTGAATGATTATATAGAATGATTTCTGAAGGATCATGTGACCCTGAAGACTGAAGTAATGATGCTGAAAATTCAGCTGAAAATTTAGGATTAAATTACTATATAGTATACAGTATAAATATACTATATATTCAGTTATATATTAATACTATATATTACATTTTAATAATATTTCACAATATTACTGTTTTACAGTAGTTTTGGTCAATCTGGTTAATCTGGTTAATTTGGTTAATTTGTCTCTCTCTTTCTCTGACAATTAAAATATCTGACAATTCTGACTTTTGTCTTAGAATTGCTTGATATCAATTTTATATTTATATTTTATAAATATAAATTTTTTGAGATAAACTCACAATTCTGACTTTTTCACCGCAGTTGCAAGTTTATTGTGCAATTCTGACTTTTTTTTGCAATTGCAAAGTTTGTATCTCGCAATTTTGTTTTTTTTTCCTTAAAAATGCAAGTTTATATCTCACATTTCTGACTTTTTTCTCACAATTGCAACTTTATATCTAGCCATTTTTACCTTTTTTCTCAGAGCTGTGTAATATAAACTCACAATTCTGACTTTTTTCTCCAAATTGCAAGTTTTTATCTTGCAATTCTGACTTTTTTCTCTGAATTACACATTTATATCTCACAATTCTGACTTTTTTTCCCAAATTGCAAGTTTATCTCACAATTCTGACTTTTTCTCACAATTGCAAGTTTATATCTCACCATTTTTTGACTTTTTTTCTCCGAATTGCAAGTTTGTATCTTAGAGTTCTGACTTTTTTCTCGCAACTGCAACTTTATATCGCGCAATTCTTTTTTTTCTCAGAATTGCGAGATATAAACTTGCAATTGTGAGTTATACAATCCAGTTTTAAGAAGAAAAAAAAGACAGATATGTTCTCAGAATTGCGTGTTCATATCTCACGATTCTGACTTAACTCACAATTGCGAGTTTATATCACACAATTCGGAGAAGTAAGTCTGAATTGCAAGATGTAAACTCAAAAAAAGAGCCAGAATTGTGAGTTAAAAATTTGCAATTAATTTTTTTTTTTTAATTCAGTGGCGGAAACAGGCGTCCATACTATACTGTACAGGATTATGCATAAATGCTTGAAATTAGTAGCAAGTATGTATAAATTTAACAAAATTAAAATTTTAACTTATTTGAACTATCTTTTTATGTAAGATTTTTTAAGGATGAGTGTGCAGAGTTGTAATCTAGACAGCGAGTGCAGACTTTGAGGTAAATATAAAATTTTGTTTTGCATTTCATAGTTTTGATTACTTCATTATCATTCAAAAATGTGGAAAATAGCAATATAAATGAGAAAATGAGTAGGTGTCTTTAAATGTTCGACTGGTACTGCAGATATTAAAATCGTAAAAAGAATCAAAATAAATCTTGACGTTAAAGTAAATATAAACCACATGTTCGCACTATGTTAAACACATATCTTGTTGTAGTTAAGCAGTTGATAAGCATGGCTGATCAAGTGCTCCGTCTGAGACACAGAGGTGCCTCACTTTGGAACTCAACACTTAAGCAAGATGTTTGAGCGAGACGGCGGACAACAGGTGCCATGGCAACGGCGCAAGCACAAAGAAAGCATGAGGAATGTTCGGGGGGATTAACATTGCTCTTTTCCTCTCTGAGTGGACATTCATTAGTCAGGACTCTCGTACAAGACACTCCAACCCTCTGAGCAAAGAAAGTCCTTCGGTTTCAACCAAGCGAGGAGGAGATGGGCTCAAATTAGTGAGGAGAGAGAGAAAGAAGACAGATAGAGTAAGTTGAGGGGAAAACTCATAAGAGGTGCCTCTATGTGGAGCAGTGTGGATCTCAGGTAACCGGCCATGAGACTTAACTGAAAGTGAAATCTGATGCACACAATAGCTAGAGGCCATAACACAGGGAGCAACTCACAATCAAACCTCTGTTCTCTTCATAGTCTCTCTGCAATATGCTCCAAAAGACTTCAACACTGCTTAAAGGTGTAGTTGAAATGTACAATGAAAAAATAAAAATGAAAATTTGCTGAAAATGTACTCATCCTCAGGCCATGTTTTTTCATCAGAACAGATTTCGAGAAATTTAACATTACATGCAGTGAATGGGTGCCGTCAGAATGTTCAAACAGCTGATAAAAACAACACAGTAATCCACAAGTAATCCACACCCCTCCAGCCCATCAGTTTACATCTTGTAAAGTGAAAATCTGCATGTTTGTAAAAAAACAAATCCATTATTAAGACATTTTTAACTTCAACCTCTTACTTCCTGTTATGTTTTTATCAGCTGTTTGGACTCTCATTCCAACGGCACCCATTCACTACAGAGGATCCATTGGTGAACAAGTGATGTAATGCTAAATTTCTCCAAATCTGTTCTGATGAAGAAACATGGCCTGAGGATGAGTACATTTTCAGCAAATGTTTATTTAAATTTAAATTTTATAGGAGCAGGAATAGACTGACTTCTCAAATACAATGGAAACTTACAGGAAGTAGCCGTCTGTGCAGCTGTGGCAAATTTCTGGATCATCTGTTGTGGACACAAAACAGACAATTATTATTAAACCATACACTGTTTATTTTTTGTCACGACTAAGCATAAAACAAGTCAATAACAAACAACAACCTGCAAGTATTAATAAGTATTAAAGTTCACCCAAAAATGAAAATTACCCCATGATTTACTCACCCACAAGCCAACCTAGGTGTATATGACTTTCTACTAACTTTTTTCTTTACAAATCCTCGTTTTGTATTTTTAATTTGTGACCGGTGTTTTATTATTATTTTATTATTATTATTATTCCACTTCGTTTCCACGTTTACCTCTGTCCTACGTCATCTGCCGGAACACCATTCTCTCATGAACGTGAGTATGACAGTTAGTGGAAGCTAGAGAGTTTAAAACAATTTAAATATGGGTATTTTTCTCACAAAAACACATTAATTTGCTTCAGAAGGTCTTTATTAATGCCCTGGAGCCGTGTGGAGCACTTTTTATGATGGATGGATGTACTCTACTGGACTTCAAAAACTCAACACCCATTCACTGCCATTACAAAGCTTGGAAGAGCCAGGACATTTTTTAATGTAACTGACTGTATTCGTCTGTAAGAAGAAAGTCGTATATATGGCTTGAGGGTGAGTAAATCCCTGGGGTAATTTTCATTTTTGGGTGAACTATTCCTTTTAATGAATAATCAGGCATAATATTACATAAATTAATTGCACTGTTAAAATAATACAACATAAAAGTGTGTGTTATTTACCTGTGGAGCATGTTTTACAGCCAATACCACAGTCTATACATTCTTGTGTATCCGGGTCCTGAACCTGACCTGTGGTTCAAGCAAATGTCAGTGAGTATCATATACTGTATATAGATATATAACAACCAGAAAATAAATAAATAAATAAATATTCACCATTTTTTTTATATAAATAAATAAGTTATAAATTATAAGTTAATATAAATCAGGCAAATGATATATGAACAAACAACTGTGTAAAAAATATAGATTGGAATAAAACTGGTACGTTTGGTACTGTATATGTAAGTGCTACTGAAGTGGAGATTTCTGTTTTTTTTTTTTTTTCATTTGTTGTTTGTTTGTTTTAAACGGCATTTGATAAAATTTACAGACACACATAGATAAAGCGTATTAATAAAATTAACATTTAAATGTGTATTTTGAATGTTTTCTTTCCGCTAGCCTGAAAGATGATGTTATGGAAGCACAATGGCCCAGAATGTCAACAATCTCAATAATGGTTTTAAGTGTGTAGAGTAACTATGTTTTGAGACATACTATCATGTGATAAAATTAAATCTTTAAAACATGGACTGCTCTTTCACATAGTTACATGAATGGAGTGCTGGTATGATGCATTTTTGTAGGCCAAAAATTATTTATCTATTTATTAATTGAAAGAGTTGTCAGAAACAGGCAGTGATGTTGAAGTCATGCAACTTTAATGTAGTTCATTTATATCCTTTTTTTATTTCTGGTGGTTGTATTTAGGCGTCAGTGTTCATCTGTGAAGACTGTCATGATCAACAAAACATACAAGAATCATAAACGTTTGTTGTTAAAGAGGTTATGTTTCGCAATAATCCAAAAGCCAATGAAAAAACCCTATAACATTAGAGGGAACCAGGGTAATGTCAACTTCAGGTTGGCCTACAAAAGTATGACATCGCTGGAGCACTCTACCTGTCAATACACTTTATAGAAAGACAAACTCACCAAGTCTACACAGGACTGTGAGACAGATGCCGCTCTGAAGATTGTAGCCTTCTCTGCACTTGGCACACACGTTGGGATCAGCACAGATCTCACAGTTAGGCATACATGGAAGACAGGTGTACTGCTCTCGGTCGGAATAAAACTCTCGTGGGCAGTGTAGCCTGCAGTGGCCCTGATGCAGGAAACGCTCCTTCCCCTCCTCATCTGAAATCAACATGGGGACTCATTATCCAAATGACCTTTATTTAAATAAAAATCCACTTGATCACTAATCAGAGGATAGATTAATGTTTGAATTTGAATAGTCTTTGCATAGATCTATCTATCTATCTACCTATCTATCTATCTATCTATCTACAGTATCTATCTATCTATAGCAAGGAATTTGTATGTCCTTTGTAACTTGCTGGTTATATGGATGACTGGCTTCCTCTTAATAAATCACAGCGTGTTTTCCAAGCAGGTAATATTATGACATTGGTCAGGAGTTATTCCAACAACAGCAACCAAGGGTGAATGTCATGTGATTTTGCGGGACAATGTGGGACACGTGTGAGACTGATACATTTTACTTAATTTACATAATACTGATTACATCCATTGTCATATGCGCTGATCTGTGTTTCTGAGCAGGCACAAGCAAGCTAGAGAAAGCGCATAATTTTTATGAGAGTGAAGAAAATCCACGTGCGAGAGAAGAGATTTGTGCTTAAAATAATATGCTCTAGATGTTTGTCATTAAAATAACGCCATAGAAACCACCTTAAATGAACTATTAAAAAAAGAAGATTTTCGAGTCTGAAAGCTGCATCGATTTTTTTTTTATTTGGTTAAAATGAATGTAGAATATCGTTTTTTCCGTGTGGGCTCGACCATTTCCATCGGTGGTTCCAGATCACTTGATGAGGTCTGCAAATCCTTGCGCAAAAAGAATAAATAAAAAGCTTTCTTAAAAAGGCAAAAGAATGTGTGGACGTTTTCTTAGTATGATCATTAAAAACCAACAGACTGAAGAAAATGCGGGACATTTTCTCAATTTTGCGACGTGCGGGACAATACTGTGCGGTAGAACCAAGCGGCAACCTCTCAGTCTCCCTCTTGAAGCCAGCACGGAAGTGACTAAAACTGCAATTCATCGAATGGCCACTAGAGACTGGCTGCAAAAGGGAGTCAACCCCATAGACGTCCCGCCTCTTTGCCCATTTTCGATTATGCGGGAGTAACGTGCAGTGACGCAATTCCAAGATGGCGACATCTGACTCCCTCCCACTAAGAGCTTCAAAAATGCTCTTCAGAAATCTACGGGCGACGTCATGGACACTACGTCCATATTTTTTTACAGTCTATGGGTAGAACGCAAAGCTGGACAGGTTATACGTAATTTAATTACATAATATAAATAAATGTAACTGTTACTAGTTACAGTTACTGAGAAAAAATTACAGTTACAGAGAATTGAATTACAGTTACTTTTGAAAATGTTAATGATTACAAAGGGGGTTACATCGGAATTTTTTTCACACACAAACACACATATAGATTTAATTGACTTCTTTCCAAAATTGCATTGTGACTGCTTTAAAATGAGACACCGATGTTTCAGGAGTTTAGGACACAGAATAGGACACACCGCCGCCTTAATTATAAGGTTCTGTCTGACATTTTTGGCAAAATTTAGTTATTCCTTCAAACAAAAATAGTTCTATCTACAGAGAACCCCATGGAACCCCAAAATTTGAAGCTCAATATCTCATAAGTGCTCAGAATGCAGACAGACCCTTATAATTCTAAGGCGATTACATTATTTTTCTTAACTGTTTTATTTCCTATTTGGGTTTTCGCATATAGTTTATTTTTTAAGATTAATTGTTTTATTTTTTTCCAAGATGTTGTTAGATGCCAGTGTTTCCTGTCATATTTATGCAAACATTTGATTTCAGAACCAGTATCATAGCTATTAAACTATTTCTTATGATTTCAAATCTGTATTTAACCTCAGAATGATCTCAAACTAAATAAGAGATGTTAAGTCTGAATTTGTGGTGGCTGTGCTTTAGATTAAATTATTACACGGCTCTGTGGAATGCTTGATTCTGATTGGTCAGTCATGACAACAGCTGGTAAAAGCTAATAACACAGACTCAACTGGGTAACTTAAATCAGCGCTACACGCTTGATTGTTTTTGTTAGTGGAAACTTTGCGTTTGTTTATCTGATAAAATATTAAAACTCACTTCAATATTATTTGTACAGTTTCTTAATTCTGTCAACTTGCAACTTGCTAGCAACTGATTTCTTCATGGAAGATTTGTGTTCAAATTTTTCAGCTCAGACCAGTGTTTCGTGTCTAATTATTTACTTTTGTGTCAAGCAGCTGTGTAATAAGTCAGATAATGTACATCCAGCCAGCTGTTATCGCAAAATAAAGATGTATATTATCCCTTACTTATTATAATGTTAATTCAAGTGATAAAGGGTTTTTAAAGTCTGACAGTAATCAGTGTTGAGTACTACTGTAAGGTTAACTCTGCCTGGTTTAAATGTTTCAAAATGATTGACAGTTGAAAATATTAAAAATTTAGAAAAGTAATCAAAAAGTAATCAAATGTAATAAGTTACATTACTTTTTTTAAGTAATTGAAAAGTTACACTACTTATTACATTTTTAATAGAGTAACTTGTAATCTGTAACCTATTATATTTCCAAAGTAATTACATTTCCCAACACTGTATGTGGGTATGTATGTATGTATGTATATATATGTATATATATATATATATATATATATATATATATACATATATATATACATATATATATCAGAGGTTGCGCTAGACTTCAACATTGTCCATCATTTTTATGACATGGTCGTAATTTTTTCTTGTAATAACAACATCTGTCATTAAAACATTTTTTGCGTAAAACGTCATTTTCTCATAATAACGAAATTTTATGTTGTTAAAATGGCATAACTGCCTTGTTAAAACAGCATATTTTCTCATGATAAGATGTCATTTTAACAAGCAAAATATGTTGTTTTAATGACATTTTCTTGCAATAATTGTAAACAATGAGATATAGTGTCATTACAACATCATATTCTCGTTAAAATAACATTTTCTCGTAATAATGAGATGTTGTTAAAACATTTTCTGACATCAACATATTTTCTCATAATAACGAGATATGTTGTTAAGACGACAATTACCTCATTAAAATGACATATTTTCTCATAATAACGAGGTGTCATTAAAACAACATGATTTTCTTGTTAAAACAATGTATTTTCTCATAATAACAAGATTTTATGTCGTTAAAACAACAATGTATGCAGCGTGACGATGTAAGCCTATTTCAGCCATTTTCAAACTGCAGTGCTATTAAAGACAACTGTTAATAAATCACAACCAACTGTTATTTTGTAAAATAATGTCAACATGAATTTTTGGGTTTTTCTTGGAAATTGAGGGGTTTCAGAGGAAAATATTCAAAAAAGCTTAAGTTTTTATAGACTGGAGCTGTTCATTACAGGAAAAAATGACATTATAAAACATTCAAACAGAAAACTGTTACTGTCATTTTTCACAGTATTGCTGTTTTTACTGTATTTTTTTTTTTATCAAATAAATGCAGCCTTTGTAAACATAAGAGACTTCTTTCAAAGGCATTACCGTCTTTGTAGTCTTACTGACTACAAATTTCTTTTTTCTTAAAATAGCCAAATACAGACTTTTTTTAAAGGCTACTGAGGCTATTTTTGCAGTCCTAAAAATATGTTTCACTTTCTTTATGCACTGATGGAAGAAAATGATTTTGACATTAAAAAAAACAAGACAAGACTCCTGGTCAGTTTTGGTGAAATAAAGGCACTGAAAGATTAGAAGCCACATTGCATGCTTACTCTTTCCGCAAACAATCACTAAAACTGAAACTTGGATATCAACATCTGCTCATGTCTATCATGAACTCTTCTTTAAATAGAAACAGTAGCAGGGATCTGGCTGACAGGTTTTGCCAAGACCGGGACACGTAAACAAGGGCTATGGAGAGTGAACGGGCACTTTTGGCAATGTTGTAGTTGTCACACACTGGTGGATGCAAGGGGGAGGCCTTCAACCACCTCGGGCTGCGGAGAGAGAGATTAGGATTTACAGCACTCTTCTTTGAGATGGTTGAAAAGGAGGGATGGCAACCATGAACGCCTACTAAACAGAATTCAAAAGAGTGGCTTGGTTTGCTTAAGACTAGAGTTTGCTTATTCATTCTGTACTATTAAAGAAATAGTTCAGAGAATTAAAAAATTTAAATTCTATTATTATTGACTCTCCCTCATGTCGTTCCAAACCCTTATGTGACCCTGGACCACAAAACCAGTCTTAAGTCGCTGGGGTATATTTGTAGCAATAGCCAAAAATACATTGTATGGGTCAAAATTATTGATTTTTCTTTTATGACAAAAATCATTAGAAAATTAAGTAAAGATCATGTTCCATGAAGATATTTTGTAAAATTCCTACTGTAAATGTATGAAAACTTAATTTTTGATTAGTCATATACATTGTTAAGAACACTATTTGAAGAACTTTAAAGGCAATTTCCCAATATTTTGGACCCTCAGATTCCTGATTTTTAAATAGTTGTATCTCGGTCAAATATTGTCCTATCCTAACAAACCATACATCACTACATCTCAATTTGGAAAAAAATGACCCTTATGACTGGTTTCGTGATCCTGGGTCACATATGCTGTTATTTATAAGCAACAATGGATTGAAAAGAAGTGCCATAACAAATACTGACAAAGTGTGTCCCAATACACGTACTTATACACTTTTCCATACACAATTCCAACATTAGGAAGTGCACTTCAAATGCCCAGATGATGCACTGCTTTATCTGATGGAACAAAGAATGGAAAACTTCCTGCAATTAACAGTCACAGCTTTAAAGGGACAGTTCCCCCCAAAATGGAAAAATCTATTATCATTTACTCACACTCAAGTTGTTCCAAATGTGACTATTGGTGAACAGTTGACGGTAGCCATTGACTTCCATACTACTATGGAAGTCAATGGGTGCTGTCAACTATTAAGGGGAGAAGCTATCATAAAAAACAGTTGAACTTTCAACTCACCGTCGCAAAGGGACACCAAAACATTTGAAAGGGGCAGGGCACTTTTAGTAAAATGCCTATAACTGCTGAACGGAATGAGATATCTCCGCCAAACTCAGAACACCTATGTAAGAGCTCAATTTGAGGTCACAGGACAAAAATCGCAAAGCTTGGCCACTTGGTGTTGCTATAAGAGGGAAAAAAACATAAAAATGGCTATACCTACACAACTATTTGTCCTGTCAACATGAAAACTGCTAAGCATAGTCTGGGTCCAAAGTGCAACAAGTGTCTATAAGAACATTTGCGTATCTAAAAAAAACATGGCCGCCATTGGCCAATAAAGTTTAAGCACCAATTAGACAAGGTTAAAGGAGGCTGATCGGAATGAAACTCAGTGGGCCTGTTTGACTAACGGCCCCAAAGGCCTGCGAGAATTTTGAAAGAAATCGGCCACTGTGGGGATAATATAGCATTTGTGCATTCAAGATTTTTAAAACATAAATGCAACGTTCATATCATATGATAGACCTCCTCATTCCAGACAACTTTGTCTCTAGAAGCACTGCTGTCAATCACACAATGTTTGTTAAAGGGGTCATCGGATGCCCATTTTCCACAAGCTGATATGATTCTTTAAGGTCTTAATGAAAAGTCTATAATATACTTTGGTTAAAACTTCTCAATGGTTGTGTAAAACAACACCCTTTTTTCCTTGTCAAAATCAGCTCTGCAAAAATCATCTCATTCTGGTCGAGGCTGCTTTAAATGCAAATGAGCTCTGCTCGCCCCGCCCCTCTCTTCTCTCTGTGGAGTGACGAGCCTGTTTACTTTAGCCGCATTTAGCCGTGTTCAGCCGCTAAACTTGCTAACTAGCACTTTATTAGGAACGGCGACTGCGATTCATAAAAAAAACCCCTTATACTCACTTCTGTAAGTGAAACTGGATCATGAATGATTCACGTGAACATAGACGGATATATGTAGATCGGGAGGCACATTCTCTTCACAAACAAACGTGATCTACTGCATCTTCAGCTGCTCAGATGTCGGGAGTAAATGACGACCACTATGTTCATTATTACAGGGCAGGGCAGACTGTTACAGCTGATCTGAGGTAAAACGCTCATGTCAATCAACTATTGTGGAAGCGGCCTCTGTGGGTGTAAAAAACCTACTTTTGCGAACTAGTGCTAGGTTTTTCACTCAATCTTGAAAAAACACTGCAGTACAATTTTCAGGACTCTCTAGATCAATCATCATCATCATAAAAAAAAAAAAAAAAAAGTTTTATGAAGATCAGACCACAGCTGGTGCTATAATAGTCATAAATGTTAAAAAACATAATATTTCTATAGCAAATTACCTGGATTTTTCAAAAGTGTTTTTTTAGTTTGTTTTAGGCTTGCTAAATAACGTCTTTGTCATATGTGCTTATATGCCTTAAAGCGCTTGAACTTTGGTCATCGCTGCTTGCAGCTATATTTCTTCTTGTTATTTCTCTGTTGCGGCTAACGGACCGGAAGTCTCAACTACAGGCTTACTTCAGCATTGAAGAATAAGGTGGCTAAAATGTTTGGCTAATGTTCTTTTGAAGTTCAGAGGAAAGGTTCTTTTAAAGTAATGAACATTTGTTCTTCAAGTAACCTTACAGAGTGTTTTCACAATGCGTCATTAATTGGCCATATTGGCGGCACTTAATGTAAACAATGCTACAGAATTGATGAAAATTTACATATTTAGCTGATTATTGCTGCTAAAGATGGTCAATTATTGTCATGTTTTGGGCTGCACTAATCGGTC
>NC_066893.1:9659886-9684886 GCF_022985175.1 Labeo rohita
AAAAGATTAAAACAATTACAACTATATAAAATATAATAATAAAACAACAAAAGATTAAAATAATAATAATAATAATAATAAGAAGAAGAAGAAGAAGAAGAAGAAGAAACAATATAAAATTTAAAAAGTAATAAATAAAATAATTAAAATAGACTAACAAAAAAAAATACAAAAAATAAACAACAACAACAATTAAGAATAATAGAACAACTATCCAACAGGTACTTCTTGTTAAACATTTTTTAGAATGACTTACTATATTTTGAATGTCAAATAACAATAATAATAATAATAATGTAAGAAACAACAACAACAATAATACTAATAGTAACAAATATAATAATATAATAAAACAATGTAAAAAACACAACAACAATAACTTAAAATATAAAAGTAATAAATATAATAAATAACAAGAAAGTAAAACATCAACAACAAAAACAACAATAATAAATTATATAAAAGTAACAAATATAATAATATAATAAAACAATGTAAAAAACACAACAACAATAACTTAAAATATAAAAGTAATAAATATAATAATCGCACAGAAGATTAAAACAACAACAATAATATAAAATATATTAAATATAATAATAAAATTAAAAAAAGATTAAAATAATAATAAGAATAACAACAATATTAAATATAAAAAATGTACTAAATAAAATAATAAAATAGGCTAACAACAACAATAATAAATAAATAAATAAATAAATAAATAAATAAATAAATAAAACAATAATTAAATATAATACAACTATCCAACAGGTACTTCTTGTTAAACACTTTTAGTATGACTTACTCTATTTTGAATGTCAAATAATAATAATAATAATAATAATAATGCAAGAAAAACAACAACAGCAATCATAAAATAATAATAATATAAAATATAAATGATAAAAGTAATAAATATAATAAAAGAACAAGAAATTAAAACAACATCAAAAACAACAACAATAATAATAATATATATAATAATAATAATAATAATAATAATAAAAGTAATAAATATAAAATAAAAAAAATTAAAACAACAACAAAGCAACAATAATAATAATAATATAAATGTAATAAATCTAATAATAAAATAACAAAAGATCAGAAAAACAACTACTAAACTACTATAAAATTAAGAAATAGAATACAAAATATAAAAGTAATAAATATAATAATATAATAAGAAAAAAATAAAACAACCACAACCACAACCACAACAACAACAATAATAATAATATAAAATATATAAGTGATAAATATAATAAAATAACAAAAGATTAAATCATCATCATCATCAACAATAATATAAAATGTAAAAATAATAAATATAATGATACAGTAAAATATTAAAACAGCAACAATAAGATTAAGATAAAGAAAAGATAAAGAATATAAAACACAGTAATAAATATAATAATAAAATAGGCTAACAAAAAAATGTAAACAACGACAATAATACTAATTAAAAATAATACAATAACTATCCAACAGTCACAGGTCAGAATCTGATGACACAACTGACTAATATTGCAATGTAAAGGATTAACCAATCAATGCCAAGTACCAGCCCCTTTCTGTTGATTGACAGTTAATAAAAGTAATTAAAATAAAATTATTTCTGAGGAAATCAGAATTGAGCAATAAATTAGTCAAAGAAATATAATAAAAAGGTCTAAGAAGTATATTATTAAAAAAACGATATTTGGAAATAATATTTGAAGAGTTGTAAAATCTTTTGGATACTAAATTGGATACTATTATGTTAATTGAATATGACATACATAAAAAAAATAAAATAAATAATAAATGTGCTAGCTAAAGCAAAAAAAAAAAAAAAAAGGTGGAAAAACAGTTTATCGATATTATTTATATTATGTAATAAATATGAATAAATTCTGACAGCCTTGTGTTTTCACACAAAACAATATAGTCGTGCATAAAAAACACCACAGACTGTGATAGCAATCCTAACAGGCAGCTGTTTTCCATGGTGGGCGGAGCCTGCAGCTCATTTATCACGTCATTCAATAGGCGTGAGAGTGGGATGTGGGCGGAGTTTGTTGCTCCTTTACGTCATTCAAGAGAGGGTAAGAGATGAGGTGGGCGTGTCTTCGGCTCCACTGCTGCATCAGTGAATGACATGAGGATGTGAAAGAATACAGCGGGCTGGGCATATGATTTTAAAGCCATTCTCGAACGGACTGATATATGGACGATGAGGAATACACTAAGGACTGACTGAGGAACGGTAAGACGCGTCTTTAAATAATAGCCTGCTGGCGTAACGGAGCATCCGTGTGCGATAAGGGCTGTAGGAATCGCTGCGCACCCGGGGCAGGTGCACCTGTCTTCTGTACGTGCCCGGACCGCTATAAGACGCATCTTGCGGGTATACAGTGTTTTTATTTATTTATTTTCCCATTCGAGGCCGGTTTGAACAAAGGAACTTGGGTGGGATAATAAATAGCCGATTTTTTTGCTGGATTTGAGGTGAGGGCGTCTTTTCAGCGCAGCATCATCATCATCAAATGCATTGCGATATGATTGGGGATTGAATTTTCTTTGTCTGTAGACACATTATATGGCAATATATCAGTATGGGCTGGGACTGTTGCGTAACAGGCTGAACAGAAAAATCCCTTTATGGATTACAAAATAATGATCAAATATATCATATTTGATGTGAGAGAAGGATGATGGTGGATGCTTTCTTGCCTCTATGTGCACAAATCCCAAACAGAAATCAACATGCCTCGGTTTATGTGTGTCAGAAAGCCTCTTTGCTTATTTAATCTATAGATGCTTTTAATATATAGCCTACTTTATAGGTGCTGTGGGCTGAAGGTACCTGTAAACAATCTACTAGCTGTCCACCAATGGTGCGTTTAGGCCCTGAGCCGGGCTCAGTATTTCTTTTTTTTTTATTGAGATTAAAGGTGCACACAGTCGTTTTTTGCTCAAGTTAAGTTTTAGACGTTAAGAAATGCTCAGCAGTTTTGGAAATATTAGTAAAATTATGAGCTGGATGCTCTAGATTGGTGGTTCTCAACCAGGCGGTTGTAACTTCTAGAGAGCTTCAAGACGACTTAATGATTTAAAATAAATTAAGGTATGTAAAGGATAATGTACAGTTAGTTAAGTGGCTGTTTACCCAATAAATACTTGAGGTCAAAAGTTTACATACACCTTGCAGAATCTGCAAAATGTTAATTGTTTTACCAAATAAAATGCATGTTATTGTTTATTTAGTACTGACCTGAATACGATATTTCACATGAATAAGATGTTTACATATAGTCCACAAGAGAAAATAATAGTTGAATTTATAAAAATGACCCGTTTCAAAAATGTACATACACTTGATTCTAAATACTGTTGGTTGCTACCTGAATGATCCACAGCTGCGTGTTTTTTTTTTGTTTGTTTTGGTTTAGTGATAGTTGTTCATGAGTCCCTTGTTTGTCCTGAACAGTTGTCTGTCAGGTCCCACAAATTCTTTGTTTTTTTTCTGTATTGTGTATCTGAACCCTTTCCAATAATGACTGTATGATTTTGAGATCCATCTTTTCACACTGAGGACAACCCGAGGGATGCAACTATTACAGAAGGTTCAAACACTCAGAGGATGCTCCAGAAGGAAACACAAGGCATTAAGAGCCGGGGGTGTAAACTTTTGAACAGAATGAAGATGTGTACATTTTTATTATTTTGCTTAAATATAATGTTTTTAAATTTAGTACTGCCCTTCAGAAGCTACAGAAGATATGTACATGTTTCCCAGAGGACAAAATGTAAAATTTAATTTACCCTGATCTTCAAATTCAAAACGTTTTCACCCCCCCGGCTCTTAATGCATTGTGTTTCCTTCTGAAGCGTCAGTGAGCATTTGAACCTTCTGTAAAAAAGTCCCTCAGTTGCCCTCAGTGTGAAAAGACCTCCTATTTTGGTAAAATAATTAACATTTTGCAGATTCTGCGTGGTGTATGTAAACGTTTGACCTAAAAATATATATTCTTACAGAAACCATTCTGCTTCCACAAATTTAATTTATAAATTTTACTTCTTAACCATTGCAACAGAGCACTGCTCTATTCAAATCAGTTTCCAAGAAAAGCTCTTGTTTTTATCTACACAAATTGGGTACTTTGAAATCATCTGACCAAAGTTATTACTACTTCTAATAGTAATACCAGTAAACTGTTTTCTTATGACTATAAAGGCCTGTTCACACTAAGAATGTTAACTATAAAAATAACCTGATCTCATGATGAAAATGTACCTCTGGGAACTTTTTTCACAAGACATGAAATACGTTGTGCGTATGGTACATATGTACGTTTTATGTGACGTCAACACAGTTCTGACTTAAAATATCCAATGAGTGGCGCTATAACTCTAATGGTCTGTGACGTTTTAAAATAAAGTACCATCTGTACTACAACTAAACCTACCCAATAGTTTAAACAAAAGCAAATGTGATGTAAAAATGCAAGCATGCCATTTTAAGCTTGTTTTTCGATCTCTCATCTGTCGGATCTTTCATCATAAGTCTTGTTTTTCACAGGATTCGTAACCAAGGATTATGCATCCTAAGTCTAATTCCGTACCGAGCAAAACTGTTACGTCTAGAAAGCAAAACAAATGGAGCTGTAATCATAACTTTGTACAAAAATGATTACAAGTGCTCGCTGTTTTACCATTTCTAGTGTTTATTTTTGTTGGAAACTGCAGTGAAATGTACTTATATGTACCACAGGTACGTTTTGGTCATCGGATCAGTTGGAAAGATAACTATAGCAATTACTATATTTTTAGAACTATATCTTTATTGTTATAGTTAATGTTCTTGGTGTGAACAGGCCTTAGGCCAGTGCCTTCAACATAAATGTACATAGGCAAAATAAATGTACAAAAGCAAAATGAACAGAGAAACCCAGAAAAAAAGAAACAAAAGCTAAATAGCGACAGCTACAGCTGCAGTTAGTAAACAAACTTCATGCGTCCAGGCCAGATGGTGTCAGTATAGAGTCCAACACCATTTGCACTTCTATTACACATAAATGTTTAGCAAAAATTTACAAACACCTTTAAGCTTCATATGATTTATGGGATATTGTAGCTTTGTCGTGTTTGTAGTAGGTCAAAAGAGTATGTTTGTAAAACTGGATACCATACCTTTGATTTCTGACGTTTGACTTCTAACTGAACTTGTGTAATATTGTGTGCTTGTGGCTTCTTGAGAATGTCAGTCAGGAGGAAGTTTCAATTCAGGCTATCACGCACTTGTCTGGTTGTTTTAGCATCAAACGGCACCCACAAGATCGCCAGCTGACTCGCTGACACCTCCAGGCGCACTGAATCCTTAGAAAAATATTTTCTTTTCTTATTAACAGCTTGTCTGTAACAGGAGACGTTCACACGTTCGAAGGTAGACTTTTCTGGCAATGTGCAAACGGTTTGTGTGCTGTGATTCTTTTGTTTTGTCTTAGCGAAACTTATAATATTGGTCTACATTCTGAGTTGACAGCCATAAATCTTCCTAGGGACTTAAGGTTAAACTCAAAGCAATGAGGAAATAACAAAGAGACAGGGAGATATTTTATTGATCCCTGAGGAGAAATTTCAAAAAGGCCAAACAGGTCCTTCTGAGATGCGACACATTGCCTCACAGACATAAAACTGCATTCCACATTCATGGCAGACAAGCCACCCTCTTTCAGGCGGAAGGCTTTTCTTTTTGGTTGTTTCGTCTTATTAAAAATAGGTGGCACACAAGAACATGTATGACCTTGACCTGATTGTTGATGCTGTCATACAATCCGACATGCCCCTATTGACCCAATCTGCAAGACTCCAGCTTTTTTTTTCCAAAACAGAGGAGGGTGATTTTGGAGACAGATGGGATGATCAGGGCAAGGCACCAAAGCGGAAACCCTGGGCCGATGAAGCCACTGAGGGCCTGTGTGCGACGGGGCACCAGGGGAGAATATTTGGCAACCGATCAGTTTTTACATTGAATTCTATCCATGTTATAAGCGCTTAGAGCTGGGTTCACTGAGATCAGTCTGGAGATTGTCTCCACAATCTGACATAAATTTAATTAATTTGTTAAAAGAGATCCCAGACTTTGATACATTTTTGTACAGCTTTTGAGGTTTCAAGGCTGGTGGGTCACAACTATTGTCATGTGTCCTGAACGTGCATTGAAAACTGACACGGAAGAGAAGGAATTGTTCACTAAAGTTGTTAGTTTTGTTTTCTGTGTGCACAAAAAGTATTCTCGTAGCTTCATAAAATTAAGGTTGAACCACTGATGTCACATGGACTATTTTAATGATGTCCTTACTACCTTTCAGGGCCTTAAACTTGGTAGGTGCAGGGTCAGAAAGCTCTCGGATTTCATCAAAAATGACTTCATTTGTGTTCAGAAGATGAACGAAGGTCTTCTGAAGCTTCTTCTGAAGTTTCATTTCAGTTCTGGGCCTGTGTGCAACGGGGCACCAGGGGACAATATTTGGCAACCGATCAGTTTCTACATGGACTTCTGTCCATGTTGTAAGAGTTCACTGAGATCAGTCTGGAGGTTGGCTCTACAATCTAACATAAATTTAATGAATTTGTTAAAAGAGATCACAGACTTTGATACATTTTTGTTTGGCTTTTAAGGGTTTTAAGGCTATTAGGTCACAACTAATCACAATTGTTGTCATGTGTTGTTAACATATGTCGAAGACTGACACGGAAGAGAAGAAATCGTTAAATAAAGTTGTTGTTTTTTTTCTTTGCTCACAAAAAGTATTCTCATAGCTTCATAAAATTAAGGTTGAACCGTTGATGTCACATGGACTATTTTAATGATGTCTTTACTACATTTCCGGGCGTTGAAAGTGGTAGTTGCATTTCTGTCTATGCAGGGTCAGAAAGCTTTCATCAAAGATATCTTAATTTGTGTTCAAAAGATGAACAAAGGTCTTCTGAAGTGGTTCAATTTCATTCCAGTTGTGGGCTGTGTGTGACAGGGCACCAGGGGATAATATTTGGCAACCGATCAGTTTCTACATGGACTTCTGTCCATGTTGTAAGAGTTCACTGAGATCAGTCTGGAGATTGGCTCCACAATCAGACATAATTTTAATTAATTTATTAAAAGAAATCACAGACTTTGATACATTTTTGTATGGCTTTTGAGGTTTCAATGCTGGTGGGTCACAAATAGTCAACTATTGTCATGCATCATGAAAGTGCGTCGAAGACTAACATGGAAGAGGAGAAATTGTTGAAAAAAGTCATTATTTTTGTTTTCTTTGCTCACAGAAAGTATTCTTGTAGCTTCATAAAATTAAGTCTGAACCACTGAAGTCAACAGGGGACAATATTTGGCAACCGATCAGTTTCTACATGGACTTCTGTCCATGTTGTAAGAATTCACTGAGGTCAGTGTGGAGATTGGCTCCACAACCTGACATAGATTTCATTTGTTAAAAGAGATTCCAGACTTTGATACATTTTTGTACAGCTTTTGAGGTTCACAACTAGTCATAATTATTGTCATGTGTTGTGAAAGTCTGTCGAAGACTGACACGGAAGAGAAGAAATTGTTGAATAAAGTTGTTATTTTTGTTTTCTTTGCAAAAAAAAGTATTCTCGTCGCTAGGACTATTTTAACGATGTCCTTACTACCTTTCTGGGTCTTGAACATGGTAGTTGCGTTGCTGTCTATGCAGGGTCAACTCTTGGGTTTCATCAAAAATATCTTAATTTGTGTTCTGAAGGTCTTCTGAAGCGGTTCAGTTTCATTTAAATTCTGGTCCGTTTTGTCCATCATTTCTCCCTGCCTTTGCATTTGCAAACTTGGCACATCAAGACAAATTTCATTTTGGTTGAACTACTAATTGGCATAAACACATTGTATGCACTCTAGCAGGAAAGTCCCTGTAGTAGCAAAGTACTGCCAAAAACTAATGTAAATGTAATCAAGAGTGAGGGAAAATTTAATATACTGCTTTTTCCCTAAGATGTAATTCTATAAAGCATAACAACCTCTGCATTTTTAGGCTGGACTATATTTAGAGTATCAACATGAAAGCAAGGTAAATATAGTTGTATTCCACATCTAACTTGTGGAGAACTGTACTACATGTATATCGTCCTTTTTCGATTGTTTGGCCACGTAAATGTTGCTCAAATAGGCATACAAAGGAAGCTCATCCCATCAAAGGCAGAAGCTGCCTGTTTTTCCGCAGCATTCCATCTGCCTCCCACCTCATTCTCCAGAAGTTTTAGTCCTTGAGATGAGATGAAATGAGTCAAGTGGCCCACAGCAATCAGTGCTCAATCACTGCACGGGGCTTTGAAGTGCTACCCGCTCCCTTCGCCGCTCCACAGGTGGGGAAGCAATGTTAAGTGGTCTGTCCATTGGCAAAGAGAGGTCACCCAGAGGGCGAAAGGGATTGTGTGGAGGAGTGGTCCAGCGAGAGAGTGAGTAGGGAATGAAGGGATTGAACAGACAGCGGGAGGAGGGAGAAAATCAGGAAGGGTTGCACAGGTCAGATAGTGGTTTTCTAGATGGGACGGGTCATTCTGCGATGACTTTAATTTCCTGAGATCCGTCTTGTTCACTTTCTCTGGCTCTAATCTCGGGGTTAACGTTCATACTGATTGTCAGGCCATGCATATGGACACTCAAATACTCTAGACAAGTCAAAAACGTGTGGAGAAATTGTTAAATTTGTTATATTTGTTTTCTTTGCGCACAAAAAGTATTCTCGTAGCTTCATAAAATTAAGGTTGAACCATTGATGTCACATGGACTAATTTATCGATGTCCTTAATACCTTTCTAGGCCTTAATTTGTGTTCCGAAGATGAACGAATATCTTACATATGTGTAACAACATTAGGGTGAGTAATTAATGACAGAATTTTCATTTGTTGATGAACTATCCCTTAAATATAAACTGATATTTACTCAACACAAAGCATGAAAATTGTTGTTCTTCACTCCTACTAACAGATATAATTGTATAGGAATCATTTTGAGTCTAACTGATCTGAGACTGATCTGTTTGTGTAGTAATTTGCCACTAAAGCTAAAGCTTCGATGGGATGTCCTGAATGAGGCCATTCTGAGAGGGAGTAGCGTGAGGATCTGTGGGATTTGAACTGTCATGGTGGGATCTCTGAAATGTAGAGGCTCTGTGAGGTCACTAAGCAGGGGCTCTATCAGTGTTTTTAATCCCACGTCATCCCAGGGGAAATCAGCGAGTACTCTCAAATCTTGTGAAAGGAATTGTTCAAGCAAAAATGGAAATTCTCATCATTTACTTACCCTCGCCTGTCATTGTGGAGCTTGACAACCCCAGTCCTCATTTACTTTCATTGTATTAAAAAGACTGCCCAGCATATTTTTAAGAAATTCACCTCTTGCGTTATACGGAAAAAGAAAATTCGTACAGGTTTGAATTAGGGTGAGTAAATTAAAAATGATAATAAACAACAACACAGACTAAATATTAGGGCTGCCCCTTAAGAGTCGACAAACTGTTAGTAGTCTGACTAGCCAAAAACTGTATTATACATTTAGTCGCAGGAAAAAAAATTCCACAGGAAGTGGCAGGAATTTATGCAGTCCATGATGGTTAAGGCTGGTCTTAAGTGGTAATATAGTACATCGGGCAGGACATCCAAACGCTGTGTGACTAATAGTTGACTAATGCTTAAAATTAACCACTCCCTCGTGAAAAAAACAGCATATGCTGGTAGGTATGTTTTGATGCTGGTTTATGCCGGTCCTTTGGTGGTTTTTTGCTGGTCCTTTGCTGGTTTATGCTGGTCATAAACCAGCAAAGGACCAGCTTAAACCAGCACCAAAACATACCTAACCAGCATCCCAGCATCAAAACATGCCTACCAGCATATGCTGTTTTTTTCACTATGGCTACTAGTTGACCAGAAAAAAAAAAAAAAGTTTTCCGTGCATAGTGCACAGATGGGATTAATCAATACAGTCGATTATTTTCACGATGATTAATTTTATTTTATCGATAACTTTGACTTGATTTAGAGCTGTAGGTTGTGTAAGGTCAAAACGATGTTTACTTCTAATAATAATCCTTCTTGTAATAATAATCATATTTGAATGAAAAGTGTCCACTGACTGGACCTGTGCAAATGAGGTTGAGATTGTGATATTTCTCATTCAGAAGCACTTCAGATGAGTGCAGAGCTGAAGCAGGTTCATAGAGGAGGATATGGTGAGTCAAGCAGCTAGTTGCTGGTCGGACCTATAATGAATTTACAGCTTCTCTAAAAGTCCATTCTTTTTTAATGCAAAGTTAATGCTGCCAGATAAAATAAAAAAGGTGATCGTTTTCATATTATGCTCCTCCAAAAATGATAGTTGGAGTTTTATACTATTTATTTTTAGATTAACATCAGTTTTGCAAAGGTAAATCTAACTGTAAAAACAGATGAAATGAGTAGCAAATATTAAATATTCTGTTAAAAAAACTGTTAAATATTCAATACTGAACCAAATGTGACCCTGGACCACAAAACCAGTCATAAGGGTTTTTTAATTGAGATTTATGCATCATCTTAAAGATTAATAAAAAAGCTTTCCATTGATGTATGGTTTGTTAGGACAGTATTTGGCCGAGATACAAGTATTTTAAAATCTGGAATCTCAGGGTGCAAAAAAATCAAAATATTGAGAAAATCGCCTTTAAAGGTTTTCAGATTAAGTTCTTAGCCATGCATATTATTAATCAAAAATTAGATTTTGATATATTTATGGTAGGAAATTTACAAAATATCTTCATGGAACATGATCTTAATGTCTTAGTGATTTTGGCATAAAAGTAAAATCAATAATTTTGACTCATACAGTCTATTGCTAGCTATTGCCACTAATATACACATGCTACTTATGACTGGTTTTGTGGTCCAGGGTCACAAAAATGATAAAAATGATGACATAATCATACCACAGATATCATGTCTTTTCATGGAGTATTTCACCCAGCAATTCGCTTAGTTGGTTCTTGAGTGTTTCACCTTTTAAGGGCAGAACTAAAACCAGTCACTTGCTGAATAACCTAGTATAGCTGTCCTTAAGAAAGATCAGCTTGTCCTCATAAGCCGAAGGGAGAGTCAAACTTCAGACGTGACTGACAGTCTGTGGAGCAACTCAAAGTGTGGTGAGGAATCTGGCTGACAGCTCAGAGACTGGACCAGGAACAGTGGCTATCGGACAGAGAACCTGACAGGTTAAATATGCCCCTCAAACCAACAGACGTTGGGTCAGGTCAGGACTGGCTTCGCGTGAGACTGGAGAACATACTGGAGATGGACAGGGTGAGAAGTTCTTATGATGGAGGTACTGTATGAGGACAGGGTTACTGAAGGTCACAGTTCTGAGACCAGCCTTTTTGACCTTCGAAGGTAGAGATTATGAATTTGTTTGGGGTCTTGTGATGATTTAGATGCTTATTGATGGATTTAAAGAAATTACTCTTATTTTAATGGAAGCCAGTTTTTGCCACAGAATAAAAAAATAAACAAGGTAACTGCAAATTTTTATCTTACGATGCTTTCTTTCTGATTGTGAGTTCATGTCCCACAATTCAGACTTTATTTCTTGCAATTCTGAGGGGGAAAAAAAAGATAAAATCAGAAATCTGATTTAAGATATAAACTCGGAATTCAAAGAAAAAAAGTAAAATCATGAGATATAAACTCAAAATTCTGCCTTTGTTTTTCTCAGAATTGATTAAATGTTGCAGTTCTGACCTTTGTTTGTTTTAGATAAGTTTTTTTTTTTTAAAAGGTAATTGCAAATTTTTACTTCACAATGACTTCAGGATTTGTGAGATATAAACTCATAAAAGTACATTTTTATTAAAAGTATTTTTTTTTAAAAGCGTTTTAATGTTGTCTCATTATAATTCCATTTTGAAAAGGTTAGTTCTGACATACCCTTCAAATAATTTAAATATTTTTAAAAATTTTTGATTAAATAGTTAAATAAATTAGCAAAGGTATGCAAATTTACACAGATTTTAAACATGTATAATTTGTTTCCTTTTGAAAGTGTTTTGGCAGATGCTTCAAATAATGGTTTGAATATATTTTAAAATATATTTACATTTTTAATTTAATGTAAATATTTTTGGCTCATTTGCAAGATGCAGTTCTTACCATTTTTTTTTTCCCCCATACATAACAGATTTTTCCTCAGAATATGTTTTGAAAATGTATAAACATTTTTTACATTCTGTGTGGGTCTGGAAAATTTATTTGCTGATGGTTTTGCATTTTAACAGGTTACGCTCGTTCGACTCATGTCTGACTCAAACACTGATGCATTTACAGGAATCTACAAGATGTTTTCATTTGTGTAGGATGTGGAAACTAAATTAGCATTGATTTCATTGTATTTCAGGAATAGCTGCAGGAGTAAAAATATGAATAGGGCTTTCAGTAAATGCCTGAATGATTTTGAACTTACCATTCATGTACTATGAATGCTTGATATCACAAGTGGACCTTGTGTTTTACAGGATGTTGCAATATTAATGTTGTTAGCATATGTCATCATATCACGTTTAATATTTAAGGAGTAGTACATTCACTCCCAATGATTTCAGATCTAAATAATTCTTAGTTATGTTGTCAACAGGTTTAGTAGTGGTTAGTATGTCTTCATGCTGATTTTAGCTTCAAAGCTAAAATAGCCTATACACCTAGTTGGCATGCTAATAGTGTGTTGTGCTAGTTGTTAGACAGTTACCACAGTAAAATTGAGAGCTTGTGTCTAATTTTATCCACTTTGTTACTATAGCCATACATGTTTAGGTTGTTGTCTCTAGCTTTAGTCAACTTGGCAATGTATTTTAAGCATCTTGCGGCATGAACGCTGCGTTTCTTCAACAGAAAACGTGTATCTTCTAAGTATTTTTTTTTTACTTTTGTCTTTATTTGACACCAGCTCATCTGTTTTGTGAACAATAGCTAAAGTTTGTGAATGGGTGGTGTTAGATTAGCTTTAAAAGGACAGCTAAAATGTGCCCTTTGTGTTAAATGAATGTGTCATATTGGGAATGAGTCATTGCAGTGCATTATTCCAATGAAAAATCTTTCAGCAAAATGTAATAACTCTTTCCCTTTCAGTTGAGGTCACCTTATTTTACCTCTATCCTAGTTTGTAATGGCCATTTTCCTACATTTTTGAAAAGGAAATGAGTTGCGAACGCCATTTATGTTGACTTTTACTAGTTAATGGCTATCTAATGGCCTCCGTTTGCACAGGACCATCAGGTTCACAAGACCATGGCGTGTTGTATTGACATTTACAGTTTCAGAAGGATGCTCATGATCGCCCCCTTTACGGCCACTATGCACACTGCGCTTACTGGATGCATACTAAATGCTTTGGTGTTTGCCTCTATGGTACTAAAGTTTTTTTCGCCCAAAAATGCACCCATTTTTGAGGCCTTTGCCATGGTCGAAAACTCATGAAACTGACCTGTGAAAAAATTTGAAAGTGCGTGTCTAGTGACAAGCTTTATTTCTCAATGAATCCAGCCTGGAGTACAGATCAATATACTGCAAAAACGCATTCTGATCTAATGAGGGAAGAGCAGTCGGGTGAACTTCATATTCTTTCTGTATTATATTCACTGGAAGTAAGTAGGCCATTCCACTACATTTCTGCATACTTCAACTAGGCAGAAGTAGGCCATGAATTAAAACAATCTGATGAGACGGAAAGCATCTCTCAATAAGAGAACGGAAAGGTGAAAAAGAGGAGGATGAAGGAGGGGTGAAGGATACGGATGTTTGGACTCTTCTCTAAAGGAAGACTGAGACAATGTCAATTGTATCTGGAAGAACGCCACGCTGAGACGCGTAAGTGACAGTGAAAATTCAATCAAGAGGGTCACCGGGTGTTTTGGCACAAACACACCCTCGTTGGACAAACACACGGACAGGACGAAGGCTGGTGGCCAGCGGTGACATTCGTACTGTGGCGTTTACTTTGTCATGGGGGATGGGTGCAAGAAAATGACAGCCCAGACACAAACTGACACGCAGCAGGCACAGCGAGCGCAACAGACACGTCATCTCCACCCAGTGTCCCGCTGAGCCTTTGTTTCCCATCAGCACACTCTCAGGAGACAACAACGAGCTGTTGTGTACCAAAACTAACTACATATTTTCAGAGTCAACTCTTCAAGCAATGGAGAACCGACGAAGTGGAGAACTGGTCAACCCCTCACCCACAATGTTTGTAAATGCAGGTTAATGTCATCAGTCAGACGCTGTAAGATGTCTCAGCCTTTGAAGGAGAAGTTCACTTCCAGAACAAAATAATGTACTCACCCCCTTGTCATCCAAAATGTCCATGTCTTTATTTCTTTAGTTGTAAAGAAACTGTTTTTTAAGAACATTTCAGGACATTTTCTGCCTTGTGGAAAGCATAGAGCACTAAATTAAAAATATAAAACATCCATTTATAGCCAGAATTGTTTAAGCTGTTACATGCTGGAGTAAAATGTTCAATGCTAATTTGCACTTTCCGCCTGCAGCCTTAATGACGACATTCAGCTGTGAAATTGCACCTTGCTCCACATGTCACTCTATAACAAACTACGTTTCACTTGGGGAAATCTTCATGTATATCACCTGATGGACCCCTGTAGATTTGGGTCAACCGATGTTGTATTAGCTTAGCTCTTGTTCAGATGAAAAGTAGGACAGGAACAAGAGAGAGACACAATGTGAGAAAAGGAGAGGCCCGGTTCTGGCGCAGCCGGCCCACCCTACCGCTGCGTTCAAAGCCATGTTGGTTCTGTCTGTTCCCTTGCCAGTTCGTGGAGAGTCCAGGCCCAAACACAGAGTCTTTACTAGAAACAGGATTGGACAGGGGCCATGCTTGTGGAAAATGCTAAAGCTAATAAGCTAAGTGCATTTTCTGTCTTTACGTCTATATGGACAATAGGTGTTTTACGTGTTTTACGGGAAAATATCACCATTTACAGGAATTAGCTAGTGATTTTACTACAAGCTTTAAGTGAAGAAAAGATGCTTGGTTCACATTTTGATTAATCTAATAAGGCAATACAGTGATCACCACACATTAAAGAGCCACAAAACACTATTTATTGTTTGAATTTCTTAAAAAAAATGACAACTTTTTAAAGCTGAGACTTCGTTTCATACCAGAAGTAACCTGTTCTATCTGTCGGCATGTTGTCAGTTTTCTCTTTGCTCCGCAATGTATTTTTCATTGGGTGAGATCATGGTATAGTATAGTGTGAGAGCGGCATTGTTTGTCAAACATAGCAATAGTAACTAAGGGTGGTGGGTTTTTGTGAGGGGTCACTTGGTAATTTCATACAAAATCAGCAATTTTAGATTACTATAGGAGAAACTGGCTCATTTAATTTTTTTTTTTAATGTTTGGACACATTTCAATGCTGTAGTACAACACATTATTATATATACACTGTATTAAGCACAGAAATGAATTAATTTGACAAGATTTTTGTTGTTTATGTGTCAGAACCCAAGTTTCTTTTATCGAAAAAGCAAAAGTACATTAAAATATTTTGCAGCATAAATAGCCTGCAGCCTGTTTCCAACCAATTGGCCTTTTTATAAAGCCTTTTTCTGTAAATTTGGATCTAGTGCAAAAGTATTCACCCCCTGAGCCATTTCTGTATAATTTTGAGTATATCGCAAATTCTACTTTTTGCATCCCAGATATTCCCAAGTCTTTGTAAAATGGTATTGAGATAATCGAAATTGGCCAATTTACTAATTACACAAATAATTTAAGATAGTTCACCCAAAAATGGAAATTTTGTCATTAATTACTCATCCTCACGTCGTTTCAAATCCGTAAGATCTTTGTTCTTATTCGGAACACAAATTAAGATATTTTTGATGAAATCTGTAGAGTTTTCTGACCCTGTATAGACAGCAGCCCAACTCGACAACCCGACACGTTCAAACCCCATAAAGGTACAGTAGTAAGAACATTGTTAAAATAGTCCATGCGACATCAGTGGTTCAACCGTAATGTTCTGAAGCTACGAGAATACTTTTTGTGCGCAAAGAGAACAAAAATAACAACTTTATTTAACAATTTCTTCTCGTCTTCGCACGTTCACGATAGTACCACGACACATGCATGTGAATTCCTTAGCACCAACCAAAATAAAGGTTTCTTATTGCCATCTGTGGTTCCATTAAGAAAGAGGTTTGGACAAGAGGTTCTTTATAGTGGAAAAAATTTATTTTTGATTATTAAAATATTCTTCATACTAATTAAAAAGTTAATGCTTCCCAAAAATGTTTGAGGAACACAAAAATGGTTCTTCAGTGACATCGCTGCGAAAAACCCCTTTTGGAACGTTTATTTTTAAAAGTGAATGTCTTTGTGAGCTTGTGAATATCTCATGAATAATATAGGCATGCTAAAGTCAACACAAGCTGAAGTGTTAGCCAGTGATGCTGCATTGAGCTCGATTTGCTGGCCTCCACTTGCACGTTTGCGCCTTCAACGCCTTTCTCTCTCCATCAGGTTTGTTTAGACGCGTGTTGCTGGCTGCAGCATCTGCTGCTGCAGTGAGAACTGGATTTTTGAGCTTTCTGTCAGCTGCTGGAGCAAACACTTACACGCCTAGACGGGTCTGACTGCCGACTGCAGACATACCAGGATGCCATCACGCGCCACACGAGTCGAGGCGTCAGAACCGGAGTTAGAAAGGGAAGGCGGGGTGTGACGAAAAGCGCTTTCCTCACAAAACTTAACCCCACTCGTTGTTTCCATCTGAAAAGATTTGACCCGAACCCACCAAAGCGAGTCGTTTAATTCCTCACGCGAGAGATGAGATAGATCCACCACAGCCAACCTCATTGATCTTTGGGGATATTTGTGAAGATCTGCACATTGAAACTAATGTGTCGGACGAACTAGCATTAATAAACCCATCTAAAATGAATGAAACCATTTCCTCAAATGCCACAGTTGTGAAAAGGAATCAAGTATGCAGACAGATGTTTTTTTTCAGCTAGTAAAGGCTAATCATTCATTTCAAAGCAGTTCTTCATCATTCTGCCAGAATGCTCAGCCAGTTCTGTGTTAAAGAACTATAAAATAAAATTCTGTCACTGACTCATTGTTCCAAATCTTTCGACTGTGGAACACAAAAGGTGAATTTTTGAGGAATATCCTGTTCTCAGTTTAATGGAAGACAATGAAGATTATGACTGTCAAGCTTCAAAATGAGAAAAAAAAACATGTAAAAGTAGTTCATAAGACGAATTGCTGTAGATGTTGCATCTTTTGATATGATATGATAGCTTTGTGTGAGAAAATCTATCTAGCTGTTATTCACGAAAAAACTATATATATACAACAATTCATTATGGTTCTCGAATGTGATTGGCTAAGAGGAGTGCGATATTCTAGTGCTATCAGCACTCCAACCACTTCACCGTTTGTATCACTCCACTTGGGGAATGGCGGACACCCAAATCCACTATAATTTTATAAATAATACTGTTTGTGTCACGGAATGTAGTTTTAAGAGTTTTTTAGGCACGAATGTACTTGTTTACAATTCAAATATGCTGTTTTTTAAGAAAAATAATGTGTATTTGAAAATTTGCTTTAATGTGAGCTCCAGTAGCCATTCAGAGCTCATGAACCTGTCGAGAGCAGCCTTACCTCAGCCAGATCTGCTGGAATTTGCCGCAAAGTCTAATGTCTCCATAGTGGTTAAACATGAGATAAAATTTGTCTTAGGTAAATCTTATGTGCAATCTTGGTCTCATTAATCTATTATTTGTTCCAGAACAAATATAGTTTGGCAAAAATTGCACAGCTGTGCTGATATACAGCATATCGCACGGCTACTCGTGTGATATTGCTCATATATAACAAAAATAACAAAAGCACGTGACTACATTTTTTTTTAATTTAATTAAAATGAACACTGACATTATAAAAGAATTACAATTTAATTATAAAATTAATAAATACTATAATTACACTAAAAACACTGTGTGGGATTAATGAACAAATACTATAGAACACTGCAGAAGAAGATTATCAGGCATCCAATGTAATAAAAAAGAGCACATAAAAAAATATGCTTTTATTCACAGAAAACTATATATATAACAGTTTTTTTCTGTTCCTCAAATCTGATTGGCTGAGAGGAGTGCGATATTTTAGTGATAACTGAACTCGTTTTAAGAGTTTTTAGGTGAGAATGTACTTGAATAAAAATAACATCTATTTGAAAATTAGCTTCGATGTTTTCGAGATGTGAGCTCCAGGGCATAAGCGGCTGTTCAGAGCTCATGAACCCACCGAGAGCAGTCTTACCTCAGCCAGTTTTTCTGGAATTTGCCGTTAAGCCTGATGTCTCTATAGTGGTTAAACGTGAGATATAATTTATTTTGGTAAATCTAACTAAATCTGACATTAAAAAAATAAATAAAAATTAATTATAAATTAATACATATTATAATTACACTAAAATAACACTGTGTGGGATTAATAAGCAAATACTATAGAACACTCCAGAAGACGATTCTCATAAAATAATGATGTGAATTTCAATCTTTTTCACACAAAACTACTGTATGATTGAAATATAGTCATATAAAGTCTTTTTTAAAATATTTTTTCGTGGTGGTTTTGCATTCTTTCTAAAGCGTAAAAGCTTGATGTCACATCAACTGTAATGGAAAAGAGCAACGAGCACATAAAAAAATACGCTTTTATTCACAGAAAACTATGTCTGTATATATAAATTCTTTCTGGTCCTCGAATCTGTTTGGCTGAGAGGAGTGTGATATTCTAGTGAGAACAACTCCAACCGTTTTACCATTTGTATCAGTCCACTTGCGGAGTGATTTCTCATTGCAGACACCCAAATGAATAATACTGTTTTTGTGTCAAGGAATGTAGTTTTACCAGTTTTTAGGCGAGAATGTAGTTGTTTAGACTTTAAATATGTGGTTTGTTAATACAAATAATGCTTCAGTGTTTTCGGAAATGTGAGCTCCAGGACATCACAGGCTGTTCGGTGCTCATGAACCCACCGAGAGCAGCCTTACCTCGGCTAGTTCTTCTGGAATTTGCTGCTGGCTCTGATAGTGTAGTGGTTAAACATGAAATATAATACTGTAGATAGAAGGAGCAACCAGCACATCATTTAAAATATCTCCTTTTGTGTTTGACAGAATAGGAAAGTCATACAGTTGAATGAAATGTAGCGAGTAAATGAAAATATTCTCATTAGCTTTAATGGAATCCTGATTATTATCTAATGGTGGCTGTGAGATGAACACTGAGAGGTTTGAATCAATTGTTTGCTTGTACTTTGTACAACTGGAGTTATAACCCAACACATTAAAATGCTCTTGATAATGGCTTGAGCCTTTAACAGATCCGGTACGTATCCTCTTTCCCATACTTCCGTCCGGCTTTTGCATCCATACCCACACACACACACACAAGCTTAGCATTGTGGCTGGAGGAGGAGAGATGGGAAGTGAGTGATTGATTCAGAGGCTGAATAGCCTTTTCTACCCTGCATTGAAATTCAGTCATTGAATCTGCTGCTTTCGAGCAGGTTCCGACAGCAGAAGCACGTCCTGTGACTGCGGATCAGTGTCCAGTGTAACCGTATCCCTTTAGCTTTACAAACTCTGCGGCGTGTGTAACATTCTGGAACATATGTTTATAATAATAAGGCATGTGTTTGTGGTTGATATCCATTTCATCTCCTTAATCATTTCTTTTTACTGAATAGGGAACTAATACAGGAACTTTTTACCTTAGTGGACCTCAACACTTTCCAATATTGTCTTTTTTATTATTAATAAATACAGGCTAAGCTTCTTTTGAAGCTTAAACTGTGTATATCAATGGTGCTGTATAAGATTTTACACATATAATATGAAAAATATTTACCTGAAATCTTGACAGTTGAGTTGTGAGAGAAGTTGTGTTGTTGTGTTGTCCGATTTGTAAATTAATTATTCTTTTGAGGCAAATATTTTCAATGAATCATTTGATCCAGTTCACAAAATTGGTCTAAATGATTCACTCAAATATCTGAGTGATTTGGTTCTTGAGTTCGAAAATAAATTGCATTGCGATTTCTGATTTGTAAATAAAATAACCTTAAAAGTAAAATCTTTTCAGTTAATCAGCTGATTAAGTACTAGTCAACTCAGTCACTGTTATTTGAAATTTGTATTTTTTAAACCAATTATATATATATATATATATAATGTATTCTTTTTTATTATACTCTAAATTATAGTAAATATTATTAAAATATATTACTATAATAAATTCCTGCTACTACTACTAATTAATCAATTAATAATAATAAGAATAAGAATAAGAATAAGAACAAGAATAATAATATATTGTATGTAATCATTATCCTAACAATGCAATGCAATCAGCTTGATTTTCCATTTCCGTCAGATGAATGATACTGAAACAAATTATTTTTGATTCATTATCGTAAAGAATAAATAAAAGATTCACATTTTCCACAAGACTATTAAACTTGAAATAAATAAATAAACAAACTAGTTAAGACAGTTTAACATGCTGTACTATAATATCTTAACGTTTTGTGTTTTTAAATGTGGGCTTATAAATATCCATAAAATGATATGATATCTATGAAAACAGACTGTATTTTTATCCCATTCATGCATTTTTCATGCACTGCTGAGCCATCAGCACTCAAGTGATCTGAGAGCATTTACGGCTGTGATTTTATTTTTTTAAACCTATTTTATTGTCAAATTATGTTTTCGTTGACCTTTCAGCCATTTCAGACTCACGGTTTGTATGGCAACATTGTCCTGTGAAGGAAATGCAAAAGAGGTTTTCAGTTCACAGCTGTGCACATTATCATAATATATCTGGTTTGGCGAATGTACCGCAGACTCTGTGTACTGAATAAGCCTCTTACCTCATCAGAGAACCAGTGTTGAGACCAGATATCATGACATCAGGCTGGAACAAGATGTCACATCTGAATCCCCATCGCTGTCTGTCTGTACACTTAACTCACACGTGACACACTGTTTATCAGGGACTGATTGAAGCCCACACAAGTATAATGAATGAATTCATCATCTGTTAAAAACTAAAGGACTCGTGTTGTATTAGCAATTATTTATTTTAAGGACCCTGTTTAAAACGCTTGATTCACTGTGTTGAGGTACTTCCTGTTAAAACCTGAAGGTCGGACAGGACATATTAAACTTTAAATCGCAGGTGGTTTTAGGGGGCGGAACATTCTCATTCTAGGGAGTATTTGATTGGATTAAAATCTCTGTAGTGCAGGATGAGTCATCAGTAATCTTTATTCATTTTCCCAGGAAGGCAAATAATGAAATATTTTATTTTATTTTATTTTATTTTATTATTATTTATTTATGAGCATACATTAAATACACTGCATGCAAAAAGTTTGGAAAAATTAATAATTGGAAGAATATATATAGTCTCTGATGCTCACATAATGATGCTCAAACTACAGTAAGAACAGTAATATTGTAAAATATTATTACAGTTTAAAATAACTGTTTTCTATTTTAATAAAAAGAATTATTATTAAAATTTACATGAATATTTTTGAGGAAATGGATTGACCAGTATTCATATTCAGAACACCTATTAATTTCTATTTGATTACAATACAAACTAAAGACATAACAATTTATAACAGATGATATATTAATGATGTAATAAAATAATATTTATTTATTTATTTATGCATTTTATTTAATGATTAGTATAATATAATTAAATAAAACAATTAATATATTCTAAAAATAATAAATAAATAAATAATAATAATAACAGAGAAAACAATAATAAAATTAGTTTCATATGAATACCATTGTTTTTTGTTTAAATTATATTTATTAAATATGTTAGTTGAAAATAAGTTAAGTTAAAAGCACTTTAAATAATAAAATTCATAGCCAGAATGAGAACTGGATGTATAAATATATCATTAGATATATCATTAAATATAAAAATATTAAATTATATAATGTAAAATCATTATATAATGATATGTTTTATTCTATATATATATATATATATATATATATTTTTTTTTTTTTTTGTAACATTTTACAATAAGGTGTCATTAACATTAGTTAATGTATTAATGTATTAACATGAATGAACAATGAAAATACATTTATTACACTATTTAGAAATTTTTGTTAATGTTGGTTTATAAAAATACAGTCGTTCGTTGTTAGTTCAAGTTAGTTCACAGTGCATTAACTAATGTTAACAAACACATTTTAATAATGAATAGTAAATGCTGTAATTAACATTAACTAAGGTTAATAAAGGCTGTTAATTCTTAGTTCATGTTAACTAATACAGTTAACTAATGTTAACTGATAAACCTTACTGTAGAGTGTTAAATGTTTTTTTTTTTTTTAATAATCAGTAAAGTCAGAATGAAGGTGGACCAAAATAAAATTATTTGTTTCTGTGATGCAAAGCTGAAATTTCGGCAGCTGTTAGTCCGGTCTTCAGTCACATGACTTAGTCACATTAGTCACATGATTGTCCAGAAATAATTTTCAGTGTAGATGTTCGCCTCAAAGCTAACACACATGGACTGAAGGCTACAAAACTGTAACTCAGATATGAAGTAATCTTTTAATAGTTTATGTTTGTATTGATGAAGGCAGATGGGGTTCTCTGAATTAAGCCCATGAAAATAAGCCCCTATTTAGTCATGGCGCCTGCAGTGATGTGTTAGAACCACATGACAGATGTGTAAACTGAAGTGTGAATGAGTCTGATATCTGTGAAGATCTGTCTTAGTGAAGAATCTGTTCCTGAGAACGCAAGGACACGCCAAACACTGCCACACAGAAAACACGGCTTATTCAGAACTGTGTTTTAATGTTGAGTGGATTGTCATTTCCACACACATTACATTTTGTTGCAATGACAAAAAGCTTTTGTTTCAGTTTAATTTGATAGGGAAAAAGCTGAAGACATGACTCAGTATCTTAGTTAGTAGTTCAAATTAGCAATATGTACATGTCTGGATTAATTAATTAATTAATTAATTTAATCACAATACAAACTCAGAACATGTTACTGTAAGATTGCATTGTTGCATATATTATCATTAATAATAGCTACTGTATATAATTATATTAAATAATAAGTATGTAATTGTAAATAATAGAAAGTCAGAACATGTTACTGTAAGATTGTATTGTTGCATATTATTATCATAAATAGTAAGTATATAATTATAAATAATACATTAGATTGCGAGAAGGCAACTAAACTGTAAATGTCATTAATTATATAATTAAAAAAATGTTTAATGTCATTATATATAATTATATTTACTATAATATATGCGATAATATAATATAACTATAATATATATAATATAAAATTATATAGTGATGTTTTAGTTTTACTTTAGTTTTAGATTTAATACTAAAACTTCTAAAATAATATAAATGAGTGAAAAAAGTGGCCAATAAATAATAATAATAATAATAATAATAATAATAATAATAATAATAATAATAATAATAATAATAATAAATGACGGTGATTTAATTTCCATTGTGTTAATAAGCAATAATAAAATAATTTTAAAAACTCATATACAAACTTAAAAGTACATACACAAGCATATGTTGAATTTTATAATACATTTGTAAATGTAAATAATAATACGTAAATGTCTAATAATATAATATATTAATAAAATAATACAAAATAAATGTATAAAAATTCTATAAAATATATAATAATAAAAATAATATTATTATATATTATTATATATAATAAAAATAATAATAGTAATACAAATAATAATAAATGATGGTGAATTAATTTCCATTGTGATAAAAAGCAAAAATAAAATAATTTAAAAAACTCGCAGAGTCTGAAAATAAAATATAAAAAAAAAAAAAAAAAAATAAATAAATATATATATATATATATATATATATGTGTGTGTGTGTGTGTAAACACTTTACTGAAGACTGTCATAAAGAAGCTACAAAATAGATACATCCTTCACAAGACAAAATAAAAATGGAAATTACACTGTATTGCTTTCTTGTGCATGTCTAAATTAGTGTAAATTCATTAGCGTAAAATATTTAAAAATATATAAAAAATATTTATTAGCATGAAATGTATAAACAAATGTATTTTGTTAAAATAAAATCCCTCATATTTAAAAAAATGTGTAATACATTGCTAGAATGAAACAGGAAATATATCATTAGATACATAATTAAATTCATTATATTTAATGACATTTATTACGTATTTTACTGTCATTATATAAAGATATACGTTATTTGTTTTATTTTATTATTATTTTATTAATTATAAAAATAATCTGAAAAATTGAAAGTCAGCCATAATAATAATAATAATAATAAACTTTTTTTTTTTACTATTGCCTTTTTAACATCTGAATCCTATAAAGCAAAGTGGTTTCATAACAACTTTTCTGTTTATACTTGGAAAATGTTTTAGCGCTTTATTCATTTTGAAACTCTGAGAACAGTATGATGTCATACTTAATTGTGTTTTGTTTGGGATTTGTTTTCCGAAACCAAGAGTAGCGGTAGCTGATGAAAATATTATGTCATCACCCTTATTAGATTGCACATTAGAGTCCAATTTGAAAAGCTGGCGCTGAACTGAGCCCAGCATAGGGGTGTGGAGACTCCATCTGGTGTGCCTGGCATCCGGTGGGCACTGGCCGTAATACCGCACTGCCTCACCTATCACAACTCACAGGAACACACAACACATGCTTTCGAGGAGACTTAACAAGGACTAAAAGTTGTTTCAGGTTTTGATTTATTGTTCTGTACTTTGTCTTGACTGGTTAAGAACAATGCGTGTTGTGTTAAATCAG